>NW_027248278.1:21828783-21956283 GCF_041260155.1 Ptychodera flava
TAAGCTTATTGCTGCAGAAACTATTTTTACAGAGAAGAATATGATTGAACAAAAAGCTTCTTTGTTAAAAAATCAGCCTTTTACTACAATAAACTTGCTAATTGATATTTGCGACGATCACTTGAGTAACGCCCTCCTGTCGAGAAGATATGTTGGATACTTTCAATGAAAATATTTGAGCAGCGTCATTGTCTCCTCTGGTGTTGTTATGTCATTACGTGGTGTTGTGGGAAGTGTCATCCAGAGAATTTTCCACCCAAATTGTTATTTTCAACTGGCATGCAGTTGGTTTGGAAGTCTTGGGTAAGCTGTGTTAGGTATTTTTGCCCCCGGGATCTTGATCGCTTGTTTGTGTTGTCAATACGGGGGGTCGCCCAACCGTTCCTGTGTTTAAAAACTCAAGCACTGGATACTGACTAGTCCTTTCCGGTAGGAACTCCATGTTAAATGTAAATGAGGTGTTTTAGTACTTTGAGATAAGTTTACAAAAGGAATCCCTTATCACAATAAGCCTGTTCTCATTTTTATAAACCATACATTTGCTTATCGAAGTTCATAATTATCTATAAATACCAGGATCGGCTATGCCTACGTAGTCTTTGCGTACAATACTCGTCATATGTGCCACTCACAGCCAATAATATCTTTCTAGCTTCACTGCTTTCCGTACAGCACCACAACCATCGGAGTAACTTGAGTACGATCCAAGCTGCAACAAGATGAACAACACTGTTGACAAGAGGAATATTGATTTCATCCTGATCGTTACGCAGGCGATGCCACTTTTTCTCATCTCAGTTCTCATTATCGTCAGTAATGTGTTAAACATCATCGTTTTCTACACGAAAGACAATATTTTGCCGGTCGGGGGTCGGTGTGCCGCAATTTCCCTCGCCACTGCTGATCTCCTGATGGGACTCCTGTTTTCCACATCCCTAATCGGTTGTCTATCACAGGAGCCTGTCTTGGAATCTGTTCCCGCGGTATGTACTGCTCTAGGCATTGTCTATCACACTGCTATCTTAGTATCCACCATCACTTTGGCTCTTGTTGCTGTGGACAGATTCACTGCCATCCAGTGGCCTCTTCGCTATCCCGTCTTGGTCACAACGAAGAGAGCAGTGACGGTAGCTATTGCATCTTGGATTTCTTTGCTCACGTGTGAACACGTGAGCATATGTCGCAGCGATGTCTGTCTGTCTGTCTGTCTGTGTGTCTGTGTGTCTGTCTGTCTGTCTGTCTGTCTGTTGGTCCATTTTCTCAAAAACGGCTGAACGTATTTCAGTCAAATTTGGTAGACATCTTCAGAATTCAAATGGCTAGAACTGAAAAGGTTTTGGTGGGCATGGCTTGGATATTAATGAAGTTATGAAAGTTTTAATTTTTCTGTTACGCCGCGTATGACAAGTGAAAACAATCGACTGTTTGAGGGCGCTGTGAAATGTGCTTGTCCAGGTTGGCTACAGCTGGATAGCTCTGGTTTCAACCACGGTCCCTCCGTGTTTCAACCTCGTATTGAACATTAAAAATATGATGTTTTATTACTCATTCAACTCACTATTCAAGATAAAATATCGTTTAGCAAATTAGATTATCCTTGGTAATTGATTGTTTCCCTCGCTGCTCGATCGCCAGAAATGAGTACATACGTTCTCTACCTAGCCTCATGGCATGGAAGTGCTGATGAATAATAACTTTGGGTCAAAGGTATGAAGTGTCCAATCAGGTTCGTGCACAGAGTCCAAGGCCATGACCTACTTCATGTACTTCTGCACTGTTTTGATTTTGCTTCGCCAAGAAACGTGTTCGTCATTGTCCATAGAAGTATGTTTGCTCTCCTTTGAGGTTGTTTGTGAAACAAATTCCGGGATAGGCCTTGGAATGCATACGATCGGCATCGCGGCAGTGCATGTAGCTAGCCCTACGAGTATGACGAGAGTGTCCGGCTTTGGCTACGCCGCCTCCCACCTCCGGTAGGCGGCGTAGCCAAAGCCGGACACTGTCGCCATACTCGTAGGGCTATGCATGTAGCGTACCATGCTTGTGTAACTGCCGAGCTCAACGTGCATTCACGGTTGATACTCGTGTACAATCATGATGTGTTCAATTCTGATGAAGATTCATAAGTCTACTTTTGCAGTCTTTTTTCCGTACGATAATCCCGACAATACGTGTTACTGTTGGCAATGGGATATACTTCCCAAGATATGTCGGATTATTGAAATACACCTGCAGACTGATTATACAGCCAATGTTTACAATATCGCGCAACGCATGTTGATGTCGCCGAACACCAGCAATACAAATGCAAAAAATGAACAAATTATGTATGCATTCAAAAATCGAAAACCACACAATGGCAGCATATTATCTCCAGATAATATGTGTAATTTTTTATTTACATAGTGGCAGCAATAAGCATAAATAGGCGAGCGATGTAAATGGGGTCGGTAAAGCATTGCAGCCGGTGAAAACGCCGTTGTTATCTATAGGGTATTCTGCATGTAAGGCGCTGAATTACTTGCGTCTGTAACAATGTAACTTTAAAAAATTAAAGCAAAACTTCAAAAATCTTAAACCATACAATTGAAGTGCACAACATCAAGATTATTTGTGTATTTTTTTAAAGTCAATAGCTGAAGGAATAATAATCTCCAAGCGAGCGATTGATTCGGGACCGGTGAATAATCACAGCCGGTAAATATTTGTATGGGCTTGGGAGTAATAAATTACGTCGCCGAATCACGACAGTAAAATGTAAATTTAAATAAAACCAACGCAACAGCAAAACATCGAAAATAATACCCTTGTAGGACAGTATCTTAAGATTATAGATTTAGATTTTTACATTCATAGCTGAAGAAATAAGTATCTTGAGGCAAGCGATCGGCACGGTAGCGGCGAAGAATTTACAGCCGATAATACTGGGTGCGGGAGGGAGGGAGTAACGTATACGCGTACGTCGCCAAATCACGAGAGTAAAATGTAAATTTACACGAAACTAACGGAATATCCAAACATCGAAAATAACACCCTTGTAGTACAGTATCTCAAGATTATAGATTTAGATTTTTACATTCAAAGCGGGTGAAATAAATATTTTGAAACAAGCGATCGGCACGATAGCGGCGAAGCTGGTAGATCATCAGCGCCCATTGTTTTCTATGGGGCGCGAGTATGTGTGTTGCCGAAAATTGAAGGCGGTAAAAATGTAAAAATACAATAATTTGAGCCAATATTTAAAAATCGAAACGATACGATTGTAGAACGACATCTAAAGATTACGGATTTAGATTTTTACATTCGTAGCTGATGAAATAATATATTGAAGCAAGTGATCGGCACGATAGCGGCCATGAATTTGCAGATAGTAGACGCCATTGTTTTCCTATGAGGCGCGGGCAATGTGTTTTTTGTCGAACTACAGACGGCGGTTCAAGTGTAAAATCACAAGAATTTAAGCATATATTTAAAAATCGAAAACGATACGATTGTAGTACGGCATCTCAAGGTCTCAGGTGTGAATTTTTGTATTTTGAATGAAACACTAAAAAAATTGAAGCAAGCGATCCACAAGGTACCGACGACGGCGCAAAAACCATTGTTTACTATGGGAATTTTTCGTATCATTCATCCACACTTGCAATACCTAAAACTCGCCGGTTCAATTTTTTCATTTTTCGCACGAAATGAAAGAAAAGACACAGTCCTTCGGATGTTCATCGTAACAAAAATCGTATCGTTTTCGATTTTAAAATTACGCCTTACTTTTCTTGTACGAATTGGTTTCAGGGCTTAATTAGCAGTGGTGCTGTACGCGATTCGGACATAACCGCTTGTCTGTGTCAGCATAATTTTGGCAGAATTTCGTAATTATTTTATATGTAAGTAAAATACTTACATATACGTTTTCATGTATATGTATACTATATATTTAGAGAATCTTTAGGACAATGCTAGCGTGAAACAGCGGCAATAGCGTTATATATTTCTGACGGGCGTCAACGTCCATGAGACAGCGTGTCGCTGCCGTAGTGGTCATGAATAATTCATTAGGACGACTACGCGTGAAACAAATTGGCTGCCAAAAAACCCGTAGTGTGTAGGCAAAAGTGTGACGGGGTCGAAGTGACTTGGGTACCTGGGGCCGACCAAAACCAGTGTGAATTACTGGGGTCAAAGCGGACAGCGGCCGGGATGACGTGTTCCCCAAGCGAGCTACCTTCAGAAGTCTGTTTCATCGCAAAAAAACGTCAACTTTTAAAACCCGTCATTTATTTACTGATGTTATTCTCAGCATCACAAACATATACGCCTCTGCTATGTATCACAGCAAATAGTTATATTTGAGCGCCCCGTAAATGGGATCCTCGTTTTTTTGCGAACCCGGAAGTGTGTCTTGCTCAATGCATTTCCTACCCATAGCGAGGGAAACTGCCCGCGTTCCCATGCTCCCATGCACCCTTTTTCAATGCCAGTGCAACGCCATCTGTGCAAAATTTGTGGTGGTATGCTCCCGTGTGATGGAAAACCTCTCTTATTCTAACAATGACGTAGTTGACTTTGGACTTCGATTTCGTAAATGTGATGTCCATGCAGTGAGTTTGGGTTGGCGCGCTTATAATGCAATCTTCGCCCGCCTGCGGTCCGATATCCCGCATTTATTAGCGATATTTATCTGTTTTGACTTGACCAAAGTTGGCAAAACTTGCTATGTACATTAAAGATACTATGATACAAGATTATTGAAAGTCATTTGACATTTTTTTCAGCCAATTCCCAATATGCATATTTAATGAACCTTCCAAATTAGGGATATATACTGGCATTTACTTGATAAAATTTGGCGAAACATGCTGTGTACATTGATCATTATACCAGGTTATAACAGTATTGAAAGTCATTTTGCATTTTCATGTCAGCTAATTCATAATTTGCATAAATAGCTAACAAGCTTTCACGGTTTGGCATATAGAGCTTGAAGGACTTGACCAAAGGTAATTACACATGCTATATTGTGATACAATGACAGTACTCAAAGAAATTATTATTTTTATTTCAGCTAATTACATATTTGAATACTTAATGACCTTTAGAATTGATCTGTGGTGAAATTCATTGTGTTGATCATAACACTTTAAATGTAGCAAAGCATGTAGCAAAGGTTCAAACTTGCACATAAATGCAATATATAATGAAACACGTGAGCATTTTCAGTTCATATCTGGTTATGGCGTTGTATTCGTTATTTCAGATGTTGGCTCTCGGTAGTGACTTTTACAGATACCATTCCCCCTCCTATCTATGCATCCCTGTTTACGAAGTCTTTAATCCACCGTTGATCGTATCACTTATCATCAGGGATGTTCCATTTTTTGCTCACGTGTGAACACGTGAGCATATGTCGCAGCGATGTCTGTCTGTCTGTGTGTCTGTCTGTCTGTCTGTCTGTCTGTCTGTCTGTCTGTCTGTCTGTCTGTTGGTCCATTTCTCAAAAACGGCTGAACGTATTTCAGTCAAATTTGGTAGACATCTTCAGAATTCAAATGGCTAGAACTGAAAAGGTTTTGGTGGGCGTGGCTGGGATATTAATGAAGTTATGAAAGTTTTAATTTTTCTGTTACGCCGCGTATGACAAGTGAAAACAATCGACTGTTTGAGGGCGCTGTGAAATGTGCTTGTCCAGGTTGGCTACAGCTGGATAGCACTGGTTCAACCACGGTCCCTCCGTGTTGCAACCTCGTATCAGCTTGAGCGGAGATACCCCTATTTGCATATTTATATTAGAATTTCGTTCAAATGGAAGTGATGAGGGCGCTGTTCTACTTGACCGTTAGTGTGATTTTTTTTTTTTTGGGGGGGGGCAATTTCAGCCCATTTTTTCCCAACAAACGATGTCAGAGACGTTTCTATGGTCATATAAAGCAGTTAAGTTTGTGCCTATGAATTTTTATCAACTTCTACGGCTTACTTTTGGTGCTATGTGAGTATTGTCGATCTATGGCTCGCTAAACATAGGCCTACTTTTGAGCTGCCGCAACTGCATGCACAGCTGATTCTTGTGAATATTTTTACATAGTTAGACAGTCTAATCATTATTTAAGCCCCCTAACTTAGTTTTATTCTTGTTCATGCCCTGCAAATCACTGCTTTGGCCTCGTAGGTCGTACACCGTCCCGCCATCAGAAGACAAGATGGCCGCTTAAAGTGAGGAACGTGTTGCACTCCGCTGACGCCTTGCTCACGTTTACAAATTGTTTAGGCCCAAAGATTGCACAATATCACATATTTTACTGTTGTCAATCCAACTTATGTTATATTTATATTTGATGCTTGGGTTACAATTTCGCGGTAGTCCTCGTAGGCATTGGCTACCAATATTCCATTGGGTAACCGGAGAAGTCTGGCAGTTGCGAACTCGGCCATCGCCAGCGCCGATGGTGCCGACCAACTCGGCCAGTGCAGTGGACTCGGCCAGGAGAAGTCTGCCACTAGCAACAAAGCAATATGATTGCATACGCATTCTCTTCACAGTTGAATATGCCAAACAATTTTAACTTTTTACTACCATAGTTTTTGTTATTTTGTCGGTTTAATACTACCGGTACTACGAACATTCAGAAAACAACTCAAAGTCGAAGAGCTCCCACGTCCACCCTGCAAAACATGTACGGTCTGCCTCCGTGTTTCTGCAGATCGCGCGCGTACCGTATTAAAGTTCAGGCAAACATTATGCCATTTCTTCAGTAAAATTCATGGCTTGATGACTCTTAACTAAGTTGCTTCGCCATCTCCTATGACTTTTTAACGAACTTCAAGTGTAACTATGACGAAGACTGCAAAACTCGCTACCACGATCGCGATACACCGCCATCTTTAATTTTCCCAATGTGTGTATATCATACGTGCGTTGAACTGTGATCTGTGAAGTTTGCAAACATTACGCTTATCTTATGAATGACATTTAGATCGCTTTCGTATATAACTTAAGTGAGACTTCAAAAAAGAAACACTAATATGGAGCATATATTCTAATAGGGTGCATACTGTACTGGCCGACTTCTCTTGTATTCGGTCATTGTCAACTGTCAGTGTCTGTCTGTTTGGAGTCGATGCAGGATGTGGTGGTCGGACATTCCACGCCTGATTTTACTGACCCCTCAGCCTTTCAAGATAATAATATCGTTGTAAGAGTGGATTTGAGTGACCGTGATTTGTCACAGTTTCCTTTTCACTGGTAACGGGTAGTATATCACTGTTCAGTTACCATGTTTCAACTCGTCAATGTTGACTGAAGTCCGATAGCATAAAGGCGAGTTTCAGTGCCATAGCGTTGTACGCTGTACACGCGTACACTGGGCTGTACAATCGGCCTTGTACGGTAACACTAACAGCGCATACACGGCATCATGAAATCATGCCGCAAATATAGGCGCACTGTCAGAAATTCACGAAACTTGTCACAAGCGTTGTTCAATAGCAAGTGGTTTGACACAACAAGTATATTTTTGTTCAAGACCTGTATCAGTGTGTTTCGGGTCACAGTCTAAAAATAGCACACAGCTGAGAGGTATAAACCATCATTGCAACGTACGAATTCAGTTGTCAATTATCATTAGTATTTATTTCTATCATGCATAGATACGATGAAATTACTCTCAAAAGTGTACATTACCTCATAGCATGTTCAATTTCGCATTAAATAATCATATTTGTGAGCTTTCGAGCCCATTTCACGACCAAGTCGCTCGTACGACGTGTATTCCGACATATTGCTTGTTTACATTCAGAACGAGGCTCTGCAGCCTATTGAATTATGCAAATTTCTATACGTCCGCTCAAGCTGGTAGTAGCTTTGAACATTAAAAATATGATATTTTATTACTCATACAACTCACTATTCAAGATAAATATCGTTTAGCAAATTAGCTTTATCCTTGGTAATTGATTGTTTCCCTCGCTGTTCGATCGCCAGAAATGAGTACATACGTTCTCTACCTAGCCTCATGGCATGGAAGTGCTGATGAATAATAACTTTGGGTCAAAGGTATTGAAGTGTCCAATCAGGTTCGTGCACAGAGTCCAAGGCCATGACCTACTTCATGTACTTCTGCACTGTTTTGAATTTGCTTCGCCAAGAAACGTGTTCGTCACTGTCCATAGAAGTATGTTTGCTCTCCTTTGAGGTTGTTTGTGAAACAAATTCCGGGATAGGCCTTGGAATGCATACGATCGGCATCGCGGCAGTGCATGTAGCTAGCCCTACGAGTATGACGAGAGTGTCCGGCTTTGGCTACGCCGCCTCCCACCTCCGGTAGGCGGCGTAGCCAAAGCCGGACACTGTCGCCATACTCGTAGGGCTATGCATGTAGCGTACCATGCTTGTGTAACTGCCGAGCTCAACGTGCATTCACGGTTGATACTCGTGTACAATCATGATGTGTTCAATTCTGATGAAGATTCATAAGTCTTACTTTTGCAGTCTTTTTTCCGTACGATAATCCCGACAATACGTGTTACTGTTAGACGAGGTGGCCATTTTATGATAAGTTTCAATACTGCACAGCTACATAGCGTCACTATGGTGTGATCGAGGTACAGCGTTGTTGAACGGGATACAGAAACTCTGCAGAGGGAGAAACGATCGTTGACATGAACAGTCAATGTACTTCAGCACGTAGTCCGCAGATAGCGGATCGAGAAAATAAACGTGTCCCAGTAAATAACGGAATATTTATGTACATTAACTCGATATTAATCAAATTTCCAGCTCATCGCAAAAAAATGTATTGCAAAGATTAATTTGTCACTGACAAATACTGCACTGTATGGAAAAAACAACTTCAAGTGGTATTACCCGAGACAAACACTTGTGTTGTCAATTTTGATTTCATTTCATAAACTTCATACTTCATCGAGTATCGTGTATTTCAGCCTTTGTGAAGCCATTTTATTGATATTTTCAATTTTTGTCTTGGCTTTGTTGTGGAACATGTTGAATCGTCTCCGTGGACATGTAGGCAAAAGTGTGACGGGGTCGAAGTGACTTGGGTACCTGGGGCCGACCAAAACCAGTGTGAATTACTGGGTCAAAGCGGACAGCGGCCGGGATGACGTGTTCCCCAAGCGAGCTACCTTCAGAAGTCTGTTTCATCGCAACAAAACGTCAACTTTTAAAACCCGTCATTTATTTACTGATGTTATTCTCAGCATCACAAACATATACGCCTCTGCTATGTATCACAGCAAATAGTTATATTTGAGCGCCCCGTAAATGGGATCCTCGTTTTTTTGCGAACCCGGAAGTGTGTCTTGCTCAATGCATTTCCTACCCACAGCGAGGGAACTGCCCGCGTTCCCATGCTCCCATGCACCCTTTTTCAATGCCAGTGCAACGCCATCTGTGCAAAATTTGTGGTGGTATGCTCCCGTGTGATGGAAAACCTCTCTTATTCTAACAATGACGTAGTTGACTTTGGACTTCGATTTCGTAAATGTGATGTCCATGCAGTTAGTTTGGGTTGGCGCGCTTATAATGCAATCTTCGCCCGCCTGCGGTCCGATATCCCGCATTTATTAGCGATATTTATCTGTTTTGACTTGACCAAAGTTGGCAAAACTTGCTATGTACATTAAAGATACTATGATACAAGATTATTGAAAGTCATTTGACATTTTTTTCAGCCAATTCCAATATGCATATTTAATGAACCTTCCAAATTAGGGATATATACTGGCATTTACTTGATAAAATTTGGCGAAACATGCTGTGTACATTGATCATTATACCAGGTTATAACAGTATTGAAAGTCATTTTGCATTTTCATGTCAGCTAATTCATAATTTGCATAAATAGCTAACAAGCTTTCACGGTTGGCATATAGAGCTTGAAGGACTTGACCAAAGGTAATTACACATGCTATATTGTGATACAATGACAGTACTCAAAGAAATTAGTTATTTTTATTTCAGCTAATTACATATTTGAATACTTAATGACCTTTAGAATTGATCTGTGGTGAAATTCATTGTGTTGATCATAACACTTTAAATGTAGCAAAGCATGTAGCAAAGGTTCAAACTTGCACATAAATGCAATATATAATGAAACACGTGAGCATTTTCAGTTCATATCTGGTACATTATTGTGATACTCTACACGCGAATCCTTGTAATCGCGAGAAGACAACTAAAACGAATAAACAACGGAGTGACCACCATCAAGAACAAGGCAGGCAACGTAGAAATGGCACCACTCATGGGGCAAGCTTGAAGGCGACAAAATATTCATCATCGTAACAGTTACCCTTGTACTGTCATGGACACCGTATGGATTGGTGGTGATGATTCATATGATATCAGGTGACATACCCTCGCACGCACAATGGACCGAGAGATTGGCATCATGCGGTGTAGCATCAAACAGTTTCTGGAACTTTGTCATCTACAGTGCAATGAACACATCGTTCAGAAAAGCCGTGTTACTCTGCTAAGGAAATGTTTGTGCCGGATGCATTGCAAACAATCACGCGTGGAAAACATTAGTTTAAACACTAACGGACCCATAAACACCAGTGTCCTGTCCTGAGAAAAATGCAAGCACAGTGACGTTGGTTTTTTCTGTGTACATATTGCCAGTATAGGCCTCATTTCTCTGGCTTTAGTTAGTCAAGTACAAATGGACGATGTTGTGCAACAGTCTTCATGATATCACTGGTAAATAGCCCTTTCATAGACTTTCTTACGCTAATGTCTCTTTTTATCTGAGACCGTACTGCCCGTTAATTACAGAGCTGACAGTTTGATAAAATTTAGATTCGTGATCCGAATTTCTTTTGAACATTTTTTTTGTATTCACGAAGTTTCCCAATTCTTTCTTAGTGAACCGTATTTTCTGATTCGGAACAGATGTTCAAGGCAATGAATGCTTGAAATTATGGGGAAAAATAATGCAGCATTATAGATACCGCAGTTGCAATTCATAAAATTTAAGTGTTCTTGAAGAAGAATTTGACAAAATATACATTTTAGCATGTACTTTGTACATGTTACGTATTTCATCATTTTATCAGCTTACAAACATATGCAAGCGTACTTAATGTTGTATAGACTGGATAGTATGGGCAGGCACACCTGGGCTACGTCACTGAAAAATATTTGTTTTCCTACGGCTTTGGGTATGCCTGTATATTCCAGGAAATTGGTGATAAGTATAAGTTTTTGCTTGAATTCGTGTCACGAGTGTCAGATGTGTATAAAAAACAATCATTATTGTAATTTAGAATAACTCAAAAACCAAAACTTTGCACATACGCTTATTTCAAAAATACCTTTCACTTGACTGTAATATTCAATATATTCAAGCTCTTGCTGGTTTTCCTTGTGGAATTTTACCTTTAGCTATTGAAGAGGGCCAAGACAGAATGTTGACTTACGAGACAGACTTTGCACATTATGTAATCTTAGGGAAGTGAGGATGTCCATGCACTAAGGGAATATTCCAAAAATAACGATTGCCGGCGAGATTGGTCGAATAACTAACATAATACTACGCCACCTTTTATCTGAGACCTACCTACCAGATAATTTTATAGCTATGTAGATTTTACAAAAAATGGTGTGATCCGAAATTCTGTTGAACATATTTTATGTCCACAAACTTCCGAATTTCTTTCGAATCTTAACGTATTTCCTTAATAAGAACAGTTGTTTATCGTACAGTTGGAAAAGTAATAAATACTTCAAGTTATGGCGAAAGAATAATATAACATCATTGACACCGCAGATGAAAAACTTCTTGGTCTTTTGCAAAGAATTTGACCAATTTGAAATATACTTTTTGTGAGGACGTTCTTTTGTATGAGTCTTGCAATTTCATGATTTTATCAGCTTACAAATTTATTGTACAAATTGCTTTTTTGCCCATGTATCAATAAATTGCCTTTGAAATCAGAATAAAGTTTTGAGAGTTTCTTGATGCATTTGCTTTGAACTGCCATTCAAAAGATGCAACACGTCCATAGATATCTGCTCTTGGTAGTATCGTTGTTGTGCATTTACGTCAATATAATATACCTTCTTCTTGATACTTATTTTGACACCCTTCATCTATGTTATTTTATGTAATTATACTTTGGAGTTATTTCTCCATATGTAGTGATTACTTAACTTTATATACAGCGTTCATTTAATTTTATGGTGGTCTGACGTCTTTGTATGACGACTCAACTATATGATGATCTAGTTCACTTTTATAGAGGTATAATATGCAGCGTTTATTTCACTATCTGCCATTGCCACGTCTTGATATGTGTAGCGTGTACTTCTTTATGTCCATCCTGTGCCGTTTCTTATTATGTTCGATATATAACATGCCCGATAAAGAACTATCGACACCGACATTAACTATGAATGTGATATCAGCTTAAGCGCACGATGAATACATTAAAGACAAACCTATAGACATCTTAGGAAGGGCCTCTGGGAAATGAGACCGCAACTAGATTTTTGTTTTTTTGCAGGACATGTTTACTTTATGACGGAACCATTTTGTCAAAACAACACACTTGGTGTCGCCTTGCCAAGATGTGTATTCGCAGTGTTCTGCATGCATTATTTGTGTAAAAGTTATGAGTATGATAACAAATATTAATTATTAAACATTTTTTTCATTGTTAGCTATCTCAGGTGTTTGCCTATTACTTTACCCTCGCTATCTCTGTAGAGTATTTCAGAGAAAAAACTTCACATCTGTTGTCCCCCTCCCTAATCCTTTTCATTAATTTGTTCTGCCGATCACCAATACTATAGTGAGCTTATCGGCCTGACCAAATAACTCTTTAGCAGATTATATCATGGTAAAAGACGGGTATATCCGTCTTTTACCTTTTACCTACACTGCTTTGCGTTGAAGCGTGGCAATACAGGCAACAAGACGTATCGTCTTAAATAACAAGTTGACAAAGCTGTCACGTGAAATTCTCAGCGAGGCGGTAATATCAGTTGAGGTCAAAGTAACCAACACTACAAGTCCATATGTTTGTTTCACTATCAAAATTCGAAACGTGCACAGTTTTTTTTCAGTTTTTCCCATTCACTTTTTTTCGACAACAACCTCAAATATAATTGCTTCATCATTAGTTTTCTTTATAGATAATGCAAGCCGAATCAATAGTTCTAGGATAAAATTTTCAATATCTTGCCAGTTGGCCAGGAGGCGCGTAGGCGTTGTCTTACATTGGAAATAAATTATCCACCACATGAACATTACTCTGCGTTATTACAATAGTATCTAAGTCAATTCAACAGTGTGCTTTTGTATGTTATATATATTTCCAAATTACAACTGTGACTTTTCAGCAGGTTTTTCATACAATACATTATTAATATCATTACCTTACTTCAGAATTATACTCGTTCAAAGATAAAGTTTTTTACCTCGAATGAAACACTCACAATAACGAGCAACCGCTGATACCTCTGGAGTTTAATAAGTTTTGCATTCAATATGTATGATATTTTTATCGAACAGCTCAGTAAACATTGTCTGCTGTGCAAATCAACGAGGCTTACAGACAGACAGACACACATACCTACGTACACACACCGACACACACACATAATAATATCTATATCTATATCTATAAGTTTATATATATATATATATATATATATATATATATATATATATATATATATATATATATATATATATATAAGGGGTTATTACACGAAGTTTGGACGATACTTAGAGGTATTACCCATATTGCCTGTTCCTTGTGTCGTATCAGCATTCGTGTCATTTGTGCTAATGCGTCAGACACTCGACTTCGTCTCGTGTCTGACGCAGCACAAATGACACTCATGCTGATACGACACAGGAACAGGCGATATTGGGTAATTAACCGATATATCATATATCAGTGCCCATAATTTTACTACTAGCACGAAACACGTCAAAATTTGAGGCTTTACTTTATTACGCCTTGCGCATAAATATCGGAATATCTATGTGAACAGACTTTATTCATAAAGTATACGACAAAGTCAACGTCACGCGTGACATCGCTGCAAGGTCCTCGGTATCTCAATGAACCGCAAGAAGAAAGACACCGGGATTCACAAATCGTCATACAGGAGGAACCTTTCAAGGTGCAATATGCTATTACAATTGTAACAGTTAAAAACTGTCCTTAGCTTTAAATCTATCCTGATTTCCACCGCGTCCGATCGTCGTACGGCACGGAGCTATGGCAGGCGGCAGAAGTTGCAACTGAAAAATGACCTGAGGGCAGCGCTGCCCTCAGGGCAGTTCAGAGCGGAGTAAAAATGTGCACAGCATCCAATGACGTCACTGAGGAACTGTATGGCTGCCCTCAGGGCAGATTGGCAGATAGGATATAGGAAGTGTATGTCTGCCCTGAGGGCAGCTCTGATATATTGCTACCCTAACGGCAGATTGATAGATATACACTATGCGATAATTTGAGGCCAGGAAAAGTATGTCTGCCCTGAGGGCAGCTCAGATATATTGCTACTATCAGGGCTGATTGGTAGATATGCACTATGCAATGCGGCCGCTGAGATATATTGATGCCCTCTGGTCAGATTGGTAGATATATACTATTCAATACTTTAAGGATAGGAAATGTATTGTCTGCCCTGAGGGCAGACATACATTTTCTATGCTCACACATCATTGCATAATTGTATATCTATCAATCTGCCCTGAGGGCAGCAATATATCAGAGCTGCCCTCAGGGCAGGCATACATTTCCTATCCTTAAAGTATTGCACAGTGTATTGCAACCAATCTGCCTTGAGGGCAGCAATATATAAGAGCTGCCGTCAGGGCAGACACAAATTTCGTATCCTATCTACCAATCTGCCCTGAGGGCAGCAGTATACCATAGCTGCCTTCAGAGCAGACATACATTTCGTATCCTATCTCTCAATCTGCCATGAGGGCAGCAATATAGCTGAGCTGCCCTCAGGGCAGATATACACTTCCTCAGTGACGTCATTGAATGTTGTGCACATGTTTACTCCGCTCTGAGCTGCCCTGAGGGCAGCGCTGCCCTCAGGCCATATTTCAGTTGCAACTTCTGCCGCCTGCCGGAGCTCGCGCGGAGAGCGGCCGCCATTTTGTTTTTTTACTCTGAGAGTTGCCATGTCAACAGTCGTCGGGCGCGCGACATCGCTGTCACGCCACGCTTTCACTACCTGTCCGGGGGTAAACCTTGCACACTGCCGGCGCCGTGCGCGAACGGCAGAATGTTTGCTAGAGCTTGGCCAAAAAAATATGGCCCAAAAGCATGTCTGAGTGCCCAGTACTCCGCGAAGCACAATTCCTATCGCACAGCGCTATCTGCCGGTCGCTATTGACAACGGCGAACATTGTATCAATTTATTTTCAATAGATTATCGATCGAAATCTGCTTGGGTGCAGTGGTGCTGCTCGTGTAATTCAGGTCATGCCATGAATATTTCCAAAATAACCCATATATTTTGACTTATTTACCATAACTTCAGGTTTCTGTTGGTTTCTTGTACTTAAATGAAATTGACGACACTTTTTTTCAGTTTTTGTGATCATACTTTTACGTTTCAGTGTATTTTGGCGCGCTTTGGCCTAGTTTGCCGCCACTGTGAGCCGGGAACGACCGGCGAGTATGCAACACAACAGTGTATCAATTTCCGACAAAAGAATATCGATCGATAACGTTCACTGCACGATTGCAGTGGAGACCCTGCGTTCGTTTGCCTCCGTTCTGTGTTATTTTTTCAGTTTACTGGAATTTTCATAGTTCATATTCGCTAAAATTTTGTGTAAATTACGACAACTTTACAGGTATTTGGTCTGTACAACTTAAGAGACGCTTACTGATTACAATGCGCCAATTTGAGACCCTTGTTCTGTGTATGTAAACGCCGTCAGATCGCCATTTTATTCCGGGCAAGAGTATATTTCAGTGATCGGAATAAATAAAATGCAAATAAAACAAGTTTCGTGAAGAAATTCAAAAATCTAAAACCACAGGAATTTTGTATATCAATCAAAGGATCGCCGTGCCGCTTTTCACCATCATTGGTTCAGATTTGAAAAAATTGAACCTGAGAGAAGTGTGCAACCTGTTCGGTACATTAGACGCCATTGTTTTCTATGGAAATCGAGCTTATTCGCCACATCGTAAAATGAAAAATACATCTGAAAAACCCGCTGACTTAACTTTTTCATTTCGCTGTTATTTCTTACAATATTTCAGATTACACATCTCTTGAAAGTCTTTGATTTTACTTTTTTGAGTTTCTTTCTTGTTTTTCTGAGATGACGAGTTAACGATCATTTGGCTGTTGACTGTGTTTTCACCTATTTTTGCACATGACTATTATCGCTTGGGTATTTTTGGAATTCCTCCTTCAAATTCTTGCCAAAATACTATAATGGAAAGGGCAACATGTAAGGGAAATGGAATCTGCAATTCTTTCATAAATATTTACCTTTGCAGCGAGGAAATTCGGCGAAGTTTTTAACATGACGTGGAAGGTGGATTCGACCCTCTGTACGCGTACTTCGCGTATGTGTGGCGAAAAGTTGGGGACGCTTTCATTGGACAAAATGAGGGGCTTTTGGGCTGCAGTGTACGAGAACTTTAACAGGAAAACCATGGGATAACATCATAAGACTCAACATTTTGTTTCCGTATTTGGCAACCAGAAATACCCGTGTTCCTCGAAGGCCTTCAATTTTTACGTCGGGGGCTTCACTTCGCAGGCCGGGAGTGGTAGCCATTTTGTTTGTTTGCGGTATTTACCAACAAATTGCTAATGACGTTTATCGTGCATATCTCGACGTTAACCGTGAAATATCACGGCTGATATTTTACGGTGAACGTCACTAGGATGAAGCAATATGGGCATGGGTATATGATAATATGACAGAACCCCATGGCCGGCGAGTGCAAGCGCGCAGTACTAGCGGTATTTGCACGAGTGCTGCGGTGTATTCGGCGGCAGTACCCTATACACCGCAGCCACGAGTGCAAATACCGCTAGTACGGCACGCTTGCACTCACCGGCCATGGGGTTCTGTTATTATTACATGTGTTCTATCTTATATTTGCATCATTTATCGAGAGAATCGACGATTAGTCGTGCGTACTACTTGTCTATATATCAAGGCTTCAGGGCGACCCTGTGGAGTTATATAACATTGATATCACTGTAATGAGGCATCGAATCAGCTTTCACTTTTCATTGGTCAACGCCGCTACACCTCTATTTTGATTGGCTAAACTATTGTTTGCTTGTTTATCAAGGATGACGTAAGAGGAACGTTGAAGGGCCCGTATTCTGCGATGGCTCCCACGTGCGTACGTAGCAACATGCCACAGTTAGCCCAACGAAGAGAACTTTGAACATGGAACGCTTTTGATTTTTTCACATTTTGAAATTCTTCTAAATGATCGATACAAATAACAGTAGGAAGATTCTTACGGGAATTTTGAGAGTAAGATACGGCAAACGTAACTTGTCGAACGATCAAATTTCCGTGGTCCACTGTGGCACACAAGCGCCCACTGTTATCAATATAGCGTGTATGACACACAAGCGCTGAATAAACTGCATGCAAAAGTGACTTTCTATTGTAAAGAGGAAATGTCCGGTGAGAAAACTACTGGCAAAAACGTTTCTGAAAATGTTAACTTTTTAATTTCCTCCGCTACGCCCGCAGTTACGTGTGTTTCGATGTATGATGGCCGCCGTGGTACGGTGGCCACGGTGTAGAAACGGACGTCGTTCGCCGTTGTCAATGTTTTTGGTTCGCTGACAAACTGCTCTTCCGGTTATTAAAAATCATCCTCACATTATATTAAGTACATGAAGTTTTCTTTGTGGTAATTTTTATCGGTAATGTCATGCAATTTACTATAACGAGCATCGAACAAAGGTGAATGAAATCTTGTTGACGATATTTTTGTGTTTACAAACAAAAATAGTTCCGGTCAAAATTAGAAAATACTCATTAACATAAAGGAATGGCATAATGTTTTTGGTATTGCACTGCAGTGCAAATACCGGTAGTACGCGCGCGCTTCGATGCGAGTAAACTGTGGTACATATGTAATAATGCGTCGTATTCGAGTGATTTGTCCGTATTTTGACGAGTTGCGCAGCAACGAGTCAAAATACGGATACATAACGAGAATACGTCGCGGTATAAGTATCGCCCTAACTTCATGTAATAACCCCTTTATCATACATGCATGCTTTGGATACGACTGTTTTCCTACAGGCGCTCCGAAATTAGAGACGAAATCAACTTGAAATCCACCTTGCTTCCTCCAGGCCAGCTGTACTTATAAAAAGTTGGTTGCTAAGGAGTGATGGCAACCGTATCACTTCTTGATATTATTCGGCTATTGGGCCATTCCACTTCAAAGGAGGGTTTTAGGAGCACTTTTAAAGCGAACAATTTACTTTAAAATGACGGTAGATTTAAAACATAGGCTGGAGTGTGTAAAATGGGTGCGTTTTCGTGTTTTGATACATAAGGTCATCCCTGTGTGAAATTTATGAGGCCGCCAAAATCGGGTCAAAATACTCGCGCCACGCCAGCGTTCGATTTCAAACTCGATCGAGCATGAACAGCTGAGAGCATGGAGCAAGCAGCCCTGCAACATCTATGAATGAACAGTAGATATAATACCTCTACCAGTCAGTTTATCTCGAAGAATTATACATATGTCCTCACACGTCAATATGCCGATTTACCATCTTAGTAAGTGGATTAGGGAAAACAGTACACTGTAAGTTGCAGCGTCGTAACTCGTTCGTGACTTTGTTGCTGTACGAATAAAGGTATTTCCGTCGTCTGCTCATATATTTTCGTTCCTGGGTTGCCTAAATGGAACTAAACTTCCTTTAACAGCCTAAGCGAAAGTTTGACTTTCCCTAGACCTTACGTAATCCGCACCGCACCGGTGCCACCAGACACTATCATAACCTGTGGAATCTCGCTGTGACAGGTACAAACCGGAAATATAATGTGCACCTTCAACCTTGTCTGTAGCGAGTATTTTCAGTGCGGTTGGATTTTTGTGGCTCATTTACGGCTGTAAACGATGTAATTCACCGCCCAGATACTTAAGCTCATCAATAGGAAACTTGTCGTAAAGCGGTTCTATCATGATGCACTGTCAACCGATATCTCACATGTAATCTTCAGCAGCGTAGACGACATGAAAACACTGCACCACCACAGGACCGGCCGTGAACGATGATAGGTGTCGGCACTTGATACAAGTTTTCAGTGATGCCTTTCATAAGCGAAGATGAAAAAGTCTACACCTGTGTAACTTTGCAAACTACTAACTATTGAATTAACCATTTATTTTATTTATGTATTTACGTATTTATTTATTAATTACCCCCAAAATTTCTCTGCAAGCTAAATACCCTTCCTTCACTGGTTTCAACAATAACTCTGTATGCTAGTATAGGGTCCCGCTTTAGAACTGCTAAAACAACATTTTAGCATCGGTAGAATGTGCTGTCGTCCAATGAGAATGGCGCATGGTAGCATGGTATAAAATAATCCCTAATAAACCTTTCGTTAAATATTTGGACTTATATTCCAAGCAAATGCAGAAAATTTACAGATACAAGTTTTCACTTTTATCACTGCAAATAAACACTTAATTGACAATGTATTGCAGATTTTCATCAAACCCATCGATTGCTGTAATTCGGAAATTGTACACTGTCCTGTGTACATACGCATTAAGTCATCAAAACATGTTAATTTACTCAGTTTATATAACGAGCCCTATGAATAATGATCGCCTACTCGAACGGTAAGAAATACAACCACGTGAAATGCAATCACAAACAGGATCCAAGAAACATAATATCTGCATACTTCTCTTCGTTTAACATTTAACATTTGTAGACAACACTCAAGTCAATGTCGCTGTCGCGGGAAGAAAGTTGTTTTTGCGATATTTCCTAAATTTGCATTGTTTTTATAAATAACCAAAAAGACTTTAATGAATTACAGTGATTACAGCAATGTTGTCGCTTTTCAAGTTTTAACTCCTTTGTGATATTTGTCTACTTGTTTATTTGTATTTTTCTTGTTTGTTTTCTGTTTGTTGTTTTAGTGGAATAAACATAAACATTTAAACATTATTTTTGTTCCCGTCGTTACACAAGAACAGAATGCTAATTATCCAGCAACGGAATTATGAAGTTCCAGACTGAATCCGGTTTGAAAATTCAATGTCACTTCCTTTAGATGCCGCATGTTACATATTTTCGATGGGAGTCTCGTCTGCTCTGGTACTCTGCTCAACTTCGGTCCTTTGTGTTCCGGATTCCTTGCGCCGTTTCCTTATCATTAATAATATTAATAATATTCCGACTTGTACTGATATACTTATCCCAACTACGACTAATATTTTTGCAGCCATGTCTGAAAGTTAACATTTTAATCATTATATTTCAATCATAACCACGCTATTAATAAGTAAAACAATGTATACTTGTACTTTCGCGCCGCACTTGTACTTTCGCGCCTGGACTATTGTAACTCTCTTTTAGCTGGTTGTCCCAATATTTACTCCAAAAGTTGCAGAGAGTGCAAAATGCTGCTGCACGACTAGTGTATAAGGTCAAGAAATCGGACTCCGTCCAACCTCTTTTGTGTTCGCTACATTGGTTACCAATTACATCTCGCATACAATACAAACTTTCAGTAATCTGTTTCAATTCATTTATTGGATCTGGGCCGCAATACCTTACAGACCTTCTTCAACAGTACTGTCCCTCAAGACAGTTGCGTTCTTCCTTTGATACTCTTGTACTCAAAGTACCTCGTGCTGTCACGAAAAGCTTCGGCGAAAGATCATTTTCCTATACTGGTCCTACGACTTGGAATAGTTTACCTGCAAATCTTCGTCATACTCAATCATTAGCATCATTTCGTTCTACTCTTAAAACACACCTTTTAAATCTCACACCTGATGAGAGTTCTTTTGTAGCCATGCGCCTAGAGCTCTGCTAGATTAGGCGCACAATAAATATCCTTTATTGTACTTGGGCCTCAGCCCAAGTACATTTGTTTTCATTCCGTGGGAAAAAACTCTGTAAGGTATAACCATTTCTGGCTGAGACCAGGGAGGGCAAAATGTCTTGGCTTCATCTTTCTTGGCATAATAAATGGCGTAATGATGTTAACTGAATGGAAGTGCTGCTCTCAGCCAGTCTTGAATAAGTGAGATGTGAATATTAATGCTTCTCTATCTGAGTTTTTGCCACAAAATCTTCTGAATATAATCAAAATGTGCATCGAAATGCAACAATTAATGCACCCTCCGTTTCCTAGGCGATGGCACGACCCTTGCTACACCCACTGGACGAGCCAAAGTGGGAGGGGTAATTTCAGTTTGGTTGAACAGGAGGGCTCGAGACCAGAATTTAACATTTAAACTTAAAACATGTTTAATCGCTGACAAGATGTGGACTAGTCTTAATCAAAGTGAAAGAGTGAAAAGGAAAGGTTTTATATCCCGGACACAATGAAAAACATTACGACTGGAAACTGTACCCCCAGTTAAGAATAGTAATGCCCACAGCGATCGAGAACACTTATCCTTGAGCTGAGAAAACCAGACCATCATTTCGAAATAGAGCTGCAGATTCGAGAAGCTCGTTCAAAATAGCTAGGTACACCCCATAAAGGGGTGGTTTCGAGTTTTGAGGGCAAATTTCGCCTCCTTCATATAGAAATCGTACGTTTGTTTTTCCAGGAGAACACACCATTTGACACAAAATTTGCATGTAAAGGGGTCGCCAGTAAGCACGCGGTCAAATCTGGCATAAGAAACAATATGAAATGTTGGGTAAAGCCAGTCCAAAATAAACTGATTTGAACTTTTGTGTTTTGTAATTTATACCTTTGACAACATCACACAATGTAATACGTTTTGAAACTGAATACTCCGACGTATTCTGTGTCTCCTTTGCTAAAAAATACGGTATGCCGATTACCATGTAAGGAGATGATGACGTCAAGACAGATTTGCAGTGCGTTTGGTCCTGGATGGTGCACGAAGTTTTGTCAAGGTGGCTTGTGTATTTATTTCCTAAATGGGAGAGATTAGGGTCGATCTAAATGAAGGCCGAAGAATGTTATGATACACTAAGCGAGCTGAACTCTAACGCGAATGGTTGGATAATTTGGAGGATGTCTAGAATGATCTCGTCTCATTAAGATTATTTAGCGGTCAGTATTGAATTTCAACTGCGTCACAAGTTTGCGAAATGAGTATTCCGTCGAACGGTCAACGAACGATATTTTAGAAATCTGGAGACATGGCACATCGCATTTTTATTTTAGTATTTTATATTTTACAAAAGATTTAAGAAGCAATGATTTTGTCGAAAATTCTGAAAAAAATATATGAAAATTTGATCGCGAACACATTTTCACGTTGGGGTCAACTAGCCCTGCGTACGATGCTGTGTGTTCCGCTACAGCTAATCGCCCCGCTCACCACAGCCCTGCAAAGACCCGTACGTAGGGTCGGTGACTTCAAATCCATTTTGGGACTTGACGTAAAAGCCAAATTACTGCCGAAATTCAGCGTTCTTGGGCCCAAGTCGTATCCCACCCTACCTCAGCTACTCGATCGCTTCCAAAAACGACAGTCTTTTATTCACTTCTCGTAAATAACCGTCGATGTCGGCAACTCTCTCGCTAGCCCTGCGTACGATGCTGTGTGTTAGCTGTAGCACATAGCATCGTACGCAGGGCTAGGGGTCAACATGGGGTCGCAGCCATGTTGCCTCAAAACTTATTTCTGTCTGCACTCAAAACTCAAAAATGTCGGATATGAACCTGAAAAATCGATGCAATTTTGTCAAACTTCGGCGAAATTTCAGCCTATAGACAAAATTTAATCTAGGTAAGGTAAATTTACTGAAATTTGATCGACAAATAATCCTGAGCTTGAACGTGACAGCTCGCCTTCTCCGGGAAGTCAAGCATCCAGCTAGCTGCACATACACAGTTGCCCATATGGCCAGGTTTATGAGATTGTTTTCAAGCGACGGCGGCAGACCGTACGGGGCTCTGGATATGAACCTACCGCCAGTGTAGCTGTAATAACTGTTGCGTTGTTTTTAGTGCCACGGACGAAGTCCTGGGGGAGTTATAGGTTTGGTCATGTCAGTCCGTCGGCCGTCCGTCCGTCCGTTCACGCAGATATCTCAGACATGCCCTGGTCAATGTCTTTCAAACTTTGCACAAGAATAGTACCCAACCCCATACAGATGCACGTCGATTTGTTTCACAATGCGATCGAATTTGGCCGTGTTAGAGGACTTTTTAGTTTACACCTCCATAGACTCCCAATGTCCCATGTATAAGGCCAGAAAAATAAAAATTTATTTTCTCATCGTATTCATATTGCCTAAAGGATGCAGTGACACAGTTTTTTGTCCCCACGGATAAAGTCCAGGGGGCTTATAGATTGGGTCATATCTGTCTGTGAGTCCATCAGTGAGTCCATCGGTTCACGCAGATATCTCAGACATTTTGACAAAATATCATGTGACCTTGGTGACCTTTGACCTCAAATATACATTATTGTCCATAACTCAGTAACCACAAGTGCTAAACCTTTCATATTTGGTATGATGGGACACCTTATGACGCCACATATTGTACCCCATTAATTATGCACATATCTTATTTTGAGCGAGCCAATAGAGCTGGAGGTCTGATTTTTGGTATATAGGGATAACTTAGCAATATAATTTGTTTGACAAAACGTTACGTGACCTCAATGACCTTTGATCTCAAATATACATATTTGTCCACAACTCAGTACATCTACCATCGAGAACAAAAGAAATTTGCTGTAATTTGAATATTTAAGGAGTTTAAGCGATTTCCACTATAAATAAAGAACCCCTGCCTCACACTCCACAAAGGTTGCTAGACATATTTTGCCGTTGTCATGCCATTGCTTCGTTTAATAACCAGTTAATCAAATGCCTAATTGACAGGAGGAAATTCAAGACCATATTTGAATAGTAGTATATACTGTCCTCAAAATTACTTTATCACGGCCCAAGTACTCATTGCCTTCAGCAATACTGCCTTGTTAGTATTATTATTATTATGAGCAACGTATGTCCGTTAGTAATGAGCTTTTGAATTGCACTTGTAAAGAATAGCCGGCTTTAGCAAGGTATCAAATGCAAAATATAAGATTTCATCTCTCAATAATATGTCGACTTTATGAATTTAGATACTCTTCTGCCTGCCAAATCATCTCCCTATGTGTGTTCACCATTGTACATGTACACTCAACGCCTGAAATACAGAAGTTAATTTCAGCAAACCTTTGATTATATATTGAAATTACTAAGAATCTATGTTCTGACCAGTTTCATTTAACAAAGCATTGACTTCGCATTTCAAGGTGACTGTTGCCTGGTACAATGAATCGATTGATGTTTGGTATTGCCGAGTCTGAAATACTAAGATGTGGACATAATTTACATTGTTTTAAAATCTTGAAAACCACAATGGCAAATAAAAATGGCCCCTTCTTCGAGTCGTACATTAAAATAACCCATCAGATAGAGCCAGGCAGATTCTGCTTGAACCCAATATGACTACGTCACAAGGAGCAAACCTTTCCCTTGAGTGCATAATTCTTTATCAATGCAATAGAACGTTCATTAAATTGACTACGGAGTAAACAATAAACCAGAAAGCTCGAAAAAAATCCAGTTCATTATTGTCATCGTAGTAAAGGTTAAAACCATTGGCAATAAGATAATTTAATAAAGTGACGAAGCTTTTAAGAGGCGATGAAAATTCGGAAACACGTCGGTTTTATTGACATTGTTTTTAAGTGACCGGCGATCAACTGATGGCAATGATATACTTTAGATTTGACTGGATTAACAAAGAGATATGACTGATGATCTGTTTACGTGCATTATGCTGAATCTGTACTCGACAACGCGGGACCCCTTTTTTCATAGATAGGGTGTATTTTGTTTTTGTTAACACCTACTCTAATTACCAATTGTTTGTATTCCGAAAAATGTGATTACAATTTAGAAATTTTAATATGAATATATATTCACAGGGTTGATGATATAAAAGATAGGTCAAGTCAAACAAAAACATCACTCACCAAAGTCTGATTCGCCTTTCACAGAATGCCTTCCCGACTTAGCGTCAGGTTGACCTTTGTTCTTGACTAGAGGAATATCTCCGTCAGTACTTAATTCTAGAGTTTTCTTCTCAGCTTAAAGTAAATGACAATGTAGACATATTTGAAATCGTTATATTTAGTTTTGCAAGGTGAAGAAGCTAAATGGCGGTCACGCTCGTAGCCATGAAATTTCTTAGCAAGATCTCACAAAACATTTCCGCCGTAGATAATGCCATGATAGTTGAACGTAGCAAATCTCGGATGAGTATTGAGGTAGGTTCTACAGCCAGGGAAGGAACAGTTTTTCACAGACTCTGAATTTACTTCAGCTTAGCAGTTGAGCTACATCGATGATCCATAGGACCATGGATGAAAACTTTGCTGATTCTAACATATATAACATGAAATTTGTCAGTCGTTGTACAGGTCGTTTGACCTCCGACATTCGAAAATTAAAAACGTGATAATGTATATATACTTATGCTATTGATCTAACGTACGGTTGAATATTTTCATCTATCAGTATTAACACGCTATTAATTCATGAGTTTTCCTAACTATCGATCATTATCTCCATCTTACCTTCATGAACTAATTCCCTAGAGATTAGTCCAGTGCTGTTCAATTCAGTAAACTCTATGCAGGATTTTGACAATGAAAGTAAACTATAACAATAATGAAGATCATGTCTGTATCACGTTTCTTGATCGATTCAAATCACATCGCAATAGAATCAACAGCAAAGGTCCTATTCAAAATCGTATTGCTGCCAGTGATTGTTTACTGCTAGAAACATGTCACAATAATAGTGTTTGTCTAAATTGAATGGCAAATGATTATGTGTGATTCGCGTCAAGTATTTAAGCTTATGGATAATTACGCGGACTTATATTTTCGAAAACACACATAGATATGCAAGCAGTAGCTGGAATTTAATTTCGCAGAATAAGAATTACATTATCTATTGCAAATAAGACTGAATATCGAGGGCTACATCAAAATTACTGGACTCTCATTTTTATCGCCTTCTTACCTCCCTTAGTAAAATCCACCGACATTATGTCACTTCTTATGTTTTCAGTGCCTAGATAGGATTAAGAAAGTCAATGCGGAAATATGTTTAGATGATACGATCAAGTGAAGTTTTACAATATAAGGTTATTCGTAAAATGCCGAGATTTATATCCGAGTACATCGTGGCGCGGAAGTATTAATATAGTCCTGGACGTGAAACGTCGTGGACGATATCAAAGCGTACGGTGTACGAGGACATAAACCCTGGTATTTTGTGAATTAACTTATTATTATACACCTTTTCTAGTACAATTTTACCAGGAAAAGTCATAATTGAAGCGTTTTTAGGATGTCCGTTTCTTACTGCACTCCCGGGTCTGCACTAAGTTATCACGAGAAGACTGCAAAGGCGTTCAGTACGTCCGCTAAGTGCACAGAACGAAATCCGCGCAGCGCAGTGCACGCGTTATAAATTGTAGGTAAGTAGCACAATGTCATTAAAAATCACAGGTTTTAGACTCACCACTATTAACTTTGTGAAGTACTGTATGTTAAGAAGTATTTAAATTATCTCCCCTTTTACCCGGTATTGACGCAAGGATGTTTTTGAGTCAAGGTCAAAAAGCGTCCGATAACACCTTAAAGATCCATTAGCTGTAACTTTGGTCATTTTTAAAAGTTTGTTTGTTCTGTGTATCATCTGCAGTTTCTGGTTTGAATCCCCCTGAACTATGGAGAAATTTCTAATATTTAGCTCATAAATATACCCTATATGAGTATAATCTGCATTGTTATTGTTTTAATTTTGTATTCAGGTCCGGACTAGAATACATTTATCAACAATAACAATGGTCATTTCACATATACAGGCTGTGTTTGGAAGCAGGACACCGGGCATTGGTCATGATGATCGGATTATAGTAAAATTCTGTAGTTGATACACTAAAACAGAGTAGTGAAAAATTAGTCAAAAGTTACACCTAATGTCCCTTTAAGTTATTGTACTCCCCATTGGACTACGTATCCTAAAATACCTAAACTTACTGTCTTAGGAAACTTTTAAAGGTTAGAGACGCAGGTGGATAATATATATATATATATATATATATATATATATATATATATATATATATATATATATATATATATATATATATATATATATATATATATGAATAAATTTGCACACGTCTACTGATCTGGTTGTAAATTTTGTTGTATATTTTGATTGTAAAGTTATTGTACTCTGCGTCAAAGTTATTGGACTCCGAGTCCGCGTCCTCTGATACCGAAACTTACTGTACAACGACACTCCATAGGTTACAGACGCAGGTGTATAATAATTTGTGCTATTATATGTAACACTCTAATTTCCGCACGAGGAAATCACAGTGCTCGAATCCGAAACCAGAGCATTATAAGTAATAACACAAATTACTTCAAGTACAATGTAATAATATCTGTTACTTAAATTTCATGCATCCTGCAAACCAGAAAATGGCAAATTTCTTGGATGTGACATTTAATCTGATGACGGCAAGTTCTATTGGTAAACGACCAAACAAAGTATGTCCACAAAGGGGTCCTACCTTTACAAGATTTTCGATAGGAAAACAATGAAAACGAGTTACAGCTGTATGAAGAATATGGCTGGTATAATCAAATTGCATAATAAGAGGGTGATCACCGGAGACCGGCGTAAAGATCGACCAGCTGATTGTAATTGCAGGGACAATTCTACATGTCCCTTGATGGGTAATTGCCAAGTCAAAGGTGTGCTTTACATATCCAAGGTATCAACTGCATGGAGGTTGGGGGCGCAGCATAAAGAAGGTTTAAATAGGCCTCACTGATAACATTTCAATACGCGCTTCGCTTATCACATGCAATTATTCCGTAATGTTAAGTATCGGCATTGCACAGACCTATCGAAGTACGTCTGGTCCTTAAAAGAAAAAAGCAAGTCTTTGACATCTTGTGATCAATTATGGACAAAGCATCGAGTTACTCTAACATAATCCAGCGATGTATTCTTTGTATATCTGTAAAGTTACACTTTACCAATACTGACAAATCTACGCTGTTAAGGCTGATTGAGCCACTATATTTTTTACCAACAGTTTTCGTTATTTTACTAGAACAGTAAGACATATGTGAGAATGATATTACGACAAAAAATCAATATGTCACCAAATTAATTTGGTAAATCATCTTTTAGCACCCATGTCCCATCAGGGGTGCCCCAGGGCTCAAGTTAAGGACCCCTGCTTTTTGTCTTATATATTAACGGCCTTTCCAATGTCCTTCTTTATAGTCAGATCAGTGTGTACGCTGACGACTCTAAATTCCATCGCGAAATTCACTCTACAGGCGATTGTACTCTGTTACACGAGGATTTGTTAAGGGTTGTTAAGTGGTGTACTTTGTGGAAGATTAACCGTAATATTCTGAAATGCAATGTTATTTCCTTCACCAACAAGAGAAATGTTATTTTGTATGATTATTCTATTGATGATTGTCTGTTAAAGAGAGTGTCTGAGATCAGAGACTTGGGTGTTATATTAGTTTCTGGTCTATCATTTAAAAGGCATATTGAAGAAATATGTAAACGAGCTTTCAAAATGCTGGGTTTGATAAGGAGATCCTCTAATAAATTTTCTTCTCAGAGAGCTCTGACATTCGTGTAGGTATCTTTAGTAAGAAGTAGATTAGAGTACTGCTCTGTGGTCTGGTCTCCAAACTGTCAACATTTGTGCGACCATGTTGAGAAAATTCAAAAAAGCTTTCTGAAATATATGTGTCTGAAGTTAATTGGGTACTTTAATAGTGATTACAAACAGTCCTGTATGCATTTTAATCTCCCTTCTCTCTTGCTTCAGCGGAAGGTTTAGATCTGACTTTTTTAAACGGAATAGTTTTAGGGAGATTCTCTTGTCCCTATCTTTTTTTATATCAATTTCCATTTTATACACCATTAAGACGCCTAAAGGCCCCCTCTTTATTTCAAGTTCCACGTTGCAGGTTGAAGCTTAGAAAATATGCTTTTATCCCAAGGTCTATTACACTATGTAATGACATTTCTGTGGATTAGTTTACCTAGAACTGCTTTTAAGACGTTCGTGCCAACATATTTTTATTCATAGGGTCCTTTATCTGTATTCATTCTGTGCATACCGTATTTTTGTTTTAATTATGTTTGTTGATATTGTACTTTTTGCTTGTTTTGTTTGTTTTTTTATTTATTTTCTTGGGGTGTGTTATTGGGCTTTTGGGCCTGTTGACCCGTCAAATAAATAAATAAATAAATAAATAAATAAATAAATAAATAAATAAATAAATAAATAAATAACTAACTAACTAACTAACTAAATAAATAAATAAATAAATAAATAAATAAATAAATTCGAATGGCAGAGATTATGAATCTCCCGTAAGCGTTGCCCGACCCGATATATTTACATTCAGTTCCTTTCTTGAAATGTTGCACTTGTTTTGTTTACATGTGAACCACATGGTTAATAATAAACGAAAGTTTTAGCAATATTCAGATGAAAATGTGCATAAAAATTTTAATTATCACTTCTAAAAGCATTCCAAAGTTAAAACTGTTGCAAATTTAAATGTAATGACCACGCCTTATCCATACTTTGTAGAATTATTTAGATTTCCCATCCACCATTTTCTTTTATTTTAACATAATTATTATTCAGATATTGCAAATATATGCCTCAAATAAAAACATGGGGTAACCTGCCTATTTACAATGCTACATCGCTTAACATCACCCCCTCCCCATATATGAAATGGGAACAATCCCACTTTGATGAGAAATATGTCATTTAAAAATTATTTTGTTGGGATTTTTCAATACTTTTTAAATATATTAACGTTCAAACATTTTAAACCTACAACTCGAAGATAATATAATGATCATTCGATCATCACTAAGAACGTCCGCTTTCAAGCTAAAAGCTCTGACAAAAAGTCGTATTTCGATAAGTTCCCATCAAAACCACTGTGTAATTTTTACAGTGAGCACGGCACTGGTCAGTGAACGCACACGTTCTATTGTTTGCAGCTACGGAGACGTAGCGAGTAACTCGATCGCCCTTAAGGAAACGCTTTGAGTTGATTTCAAAATGTCGCCAACAAAAATATTATTTATCAAATTTTAACACCACCTCCAAAATAGAATGATACGTCCCAATATATGGATAAGAGTGTAGAGCTAAGAATCTTTCAATTCTGTCTTATGATAGCAGAATGCAAGAAACGTAAGTGACAGATATTATTGCGTTAGTATTTATAACTATCTGCTTTCCGCATCGAGCACTATATTTTCCAACGAGGGCATCCGTATACTCTGAGATATACAAACATCTTATACAAAATCTTTTGTCAGTAAAATATGAAGACTGTACTCTTACCTCCTGCATGTACGACTTCAGAGATTGTTTCATTTCTTTGCATATCTTCAGGGTCTGTTAAATGAACCGACATGAATGCATGCATGCGTGCGTGCGTGCGTGCGTGCGTGCGTGCGTGCATGCATGCATGCATGCATGCATGCATGTATGTATGTATGTATGTATGTATGTATGTATGTATGTATGTATGTATGTATGTATGTATGTATGTATGTATGTATGTATGTATGTATGTATGTCTGTCTGTCTGTCTGTCTGTCTGTCTGTCTGTATGTCTATATGAATGCATGTATGTATGTCTATATGTATGTATGTATGTATGTATGTATGTATGTATGTATGTATGTATGTATGTATGTATGTATGTACGTACGTATGTATGTATGTATGTATGTATGTATGTATGTAAATTATAAGGCCAGGAATAAAATGACATGGATGTATAACTTTACCAGTTTTGTCTGTATCATATTGTAAATGATCTGCAGCAACTGCATCAAATAGCCTCCCAGGTTTTTCTTCTAATGTGATAAAATCCTCTGCTAGTAAAACAAAGTCCACAACAGTCGTACCCGGATGTACTCTTAAGATTTCAATCCAAAATACATCGCCAGGAGAAGCTACATATATTATATCGCCTTCAACGGCGAGGCCGAATAATGTTGATTTATCAGGTGAAAATGTTATTCTCGACACACCACCACTGTTTTCAATAATATACTTCCATGTAGAATCGTTATTCGACCATGCGTACACGAAATAGTCGTCTGCAACTCCCAGTATGGTGCTATTTACGCCGACACTGATACATCGCACACAACAAGATGTGCGTATCGCATCCGTCCATGCATCAAGAAACCTCCAAATAATTTTGCCTTCTTTGTCTAAAGCGATTAGACTGTCATCACTCAACATTTCGACATCAATTATTGGCTGTCTATCATCTAGAAGGTGTGGCACGATTTCTCCAGTAAGCGATCTGTACATGTTGTTGTCAATTCCAACCAGCAGGATACGATATTCTGTGTGGGAAAGATCAAGATCTGGATTTCAATGGTTGAATTTTTATCTGCAATCACACCGACCTTTGAAAACCGTTTTGACGTTCATGTAACTCACAAAATTTAATTTAATATGTTAATAAGCTATTCTACTAAGTCCATGTATGAAGTGTATTTTTCATACACAGCCACTAATGTATAGACATGCACATTAAAACGGATTTCAATATGTTATTGCTACAAGTGGAGCATTTGTGGGCCAAGTTTAGAAACTTTTTTCCCAACAAAATTCTTACAGCGCGCGCACTAATCACTGACAAGTTCTGGGGCCCCGTTGTCGTTCGCATGGGAAATCTTCTTAAACTTTGACGGTTTTGGGGGTTCATTGATAATATGATTGAAATAACAGACTCTGCGCTGACCATTAACGTTTATTTATGGGCGCGGGCGAGAGGAAAGCCAAAATTAACGGGCTTGGCAAGCCTCGCCCGTTAATTTTTGGCTTTTCTCTCGCCCTTGCCCATAAATAAACGTTGATGGTCAGCGCGTCGCCCATTATTTCTATAATAAATTCAGGTTCAGAAATAAATACTAAATCATGTTATTACAATTTGAGAAGAGTCTTTTCCAAGTTACAGATATCAAACATTATAATGCTTTAAAATTTTCCCACTTAAGTAAAGCTTTCTCAGTACAGTTATTTCTCTTGGAAATATACATTTCAACTCTCTCATGATTCTCACATTTGTTTTCACAATATTAAAAGGATCGGAGCCTATTTTTAACCTTGCAGTCGTAAATAGTGTTCTTACTGACAAGAATTAGGTGATTCAAAAGTGAGTTAAAAGAAGTATCTCCTAAGAGAATTTGTTTAGTCTATAGAGTAGGAGGTGCATCAAGTGCAGAGCCCCATAGGAACAAAAAGGTTCCCCATAAAGTTTGCACACACTTTCGCATTCTACAAATAAATGAAGAATGGTCTCGTCAACTTTTTGACAAAAAAGTACACAAGTTACTGTTAACTCTGGGAGACTATTCATACGAAACAAAATACGGTTTATATACAGGATATTATGATTTAACTTCCATTTGAACTTTTGTAATTTTTTTTCCATTGTAAGTTTAAATTGCAGTGAAAAGATATGACCCCACATCTTTATCTACAGTTAAAAATTGTGAAAGATACAGAATACTCTTTGGGGGAATAACAAAACATGTTGTGAAAAGCTTTTGAATGATCTTTACATCACATTTTGTCAGTGGCATAATTTTGTTACAAATTATTACACTGATAGGCAATTCTTGTCTAATTACTTCTACATTACATTTCTTCCATTTCGATGGAATTTACTTACAAATACTTTGCCATTGTAAAAGATTGTTAAGATTACATCCCATAGCTGATAAATCCATCCATGTTTTTCAACTATTATAACGACTAAAGATGTCTACAATATACACTATACCCTTATGGAAGAAAGCCTTATCAAAATTGACTGATTGTTGATACGGATTCCTTTGTTGTTCCAGATGACTTGTTGTGAAATACCAAAGTTATTACGCGGGTTTATCTCACTAAAAAGTCCAGCATTTCATTGAAAAACATTGTAATTAAATAGGGAGACATTTTACACAGTAATAACATCTGAAAATGAGACTGCCACCAAGTGGTAATAAATAAAGATCCAGAAGAAGTTTCCATTGTAATTTTGTCTCTGAAATATAACGCTTCACCCATGAAATTCTAAAAGCTTTGTACAATGCAAAAATGTCCATCATACCTATTCCCCCTTCTCTGATGTCACCTAATAATGAGTTCCTACTGACCCTATCTGGGCCATTCCAAATGAATTGGTGAATAACGCTGTTAATTTTGGTAATTGTTTTGATATCTGAAAACGTGATAGTAATGAAGGTTGAAAATGTACAGAAACTTTGAGATTGTCAATGATTTAACTTTCTGGATTTTACCCATTGAGGTAAGCCCTCTTAATCACCCGTGGCAGAGCAAACGAAAAATGGAATCGAATGGACCTTTTATAAGCAGACGCGAGGCTATAGGAGAAGAAAATACCGACAATTTTAATTGGCGTGTCAGGCCATTTTATACCAAAAAGTGCATCCTTTCTATGCCTCGATTTACAAAGCCACATAGCTTCCGTTTTGTTACGATTTATAGAGAGACCAGATGCTAAATGAAAACTGTTTAAAACAGATACAAGATTCACAGCAGATGTTTCATCTGCCAAAAATATGTCAAATCATCTGCAAATGCAGCATTCTTTATTTCCTTGTCAAAGATACCAATACCATGAATATTGTCATTTTGTTGAAAGGCAACTAAAAGTACTTCTAACCAAATGATAAAAAGAGCTTGAGATAAGGGGTCTTCCTGACGAACACCTCGCTGTAATTTAAAATATCACTTTGAAAGGCCATGATTAACTACACAGTTAGTTGGATGTGAATAAAAAATACGTATCCAATTTAAAAGAGAAGGGCCAAAGTTAAATACTTTTAGAGTTATATAGAAAACTGGCCATTCTACGGTGTCAAAAGCCTTTACGAAATCTACTGCCATTAGAATACTAGGCAAGTTTTTCATTTTTGTGTACTCCATAATACTATCTATAATTCTTACACAGTCACAAATTTGACGACCCTTTATAAAAGCAGACTGGGTCTCACTTATAATTCTATGCAAGATCTAAATTAAACGTCTAGAGATGCATTTGCACCAATCTTGTAATCAATATTCAAGAGTGTTATGGGTTTCCAGTTCCAAAAAAGCTTATCCTTTCCTATTTTTCAATGAGAGTAATGACCCCTTGTTTCTGACTATTTGACAATTCACCATTCTCATACGCTTTGTTTAAAGCATTTACAACATAGCGGCCTATAATAGGCCAATATTTAACATAAAATTCGAGAGAGGCCATCATTACCTGGAGTTTTATTTAGAGGCATACTGGAAAGGGCCTGTAAAGCTTAGGTAATGTAGGTAATGAGGCCATCACAAGAAGCATAGTCTAGATCAGTTAATTCGGGTAACTTGACCATATTGAAAAAGTCAGTTACAGAATTCGAATTTTCACAATTTTCTTTGCTGTGATAGAGCATGGAATAAGATGACTTAAGCTCTCCTGAAATCTCTTGAAAGTCCGTAATCCTCCTCCCTTTATCATTGATAATTTGGGTGATGTCGGACTTTTTAGAATTGGCTTTTTCCGAACTGAGAAATAAATCTTTGTATTCTTCGCCCCCAACTCATACCAGTTGGCTCTTGAACGGATTACGCTATCCTCAACAACATGATCTAATTCTATCCTCAATTCCTTTCTAATACCTTCAATATCATCTCTAATTTCATTAGACGGATTAGAAGCTAGTGCTACCTCCAATAAAGTAAGTTTGGACTCAAGCTCAGAGATATTATCTCTCTGGCTTTTGCTTTTTGTTTCAACCCCCCCCAAAAAAACCCCCAAAAAAACCCCAAAAAACAAGAGAAACTGACTTTATTTTGTATTTTAAAAAATCCCAAATCTGAACTGGATCCTGTGAGTGATACTCATCTACCCAATTTTCAAAGTTGCTGTAAATAAGATTGATAAACTGATCATCCAGAAGAAAGAAATCATTAAACTTCCAGTAGGAATGTCCAACACTGGCTAGCGTATCATCAACGTAGAGTGTAATTGCAGAATGGTCACTATAAGTGCAAGAAAGAATACCTGTTTCTGAGATAGCTTGCTGCAGAGAGCTACTCACTAAGAAATAGTCTAAACAACTCTGAATTAAGTAAGGGCGCAACATGCGCCTTGTAAAAATACTTGTGAAAGGATTACGGACTCTCCAAATATCAGAAAGATCAAACTAAGCACACAGGTCATTCAAAATAGCTGCCGACTTTGATCCCCTCCCCAAATAACTTCTCTATCTGGTTCTATTTCCATTGCATGAAGCATTTCAGTGATCTGTGAAAGATACGAAACATGCTCATTTTCATTATTTGGACCATAACAATTAATGAGTAAATAAGGCTTGTCAAAATGTCAACTAAAATTATGATAATCCGACCATCTTTGTCAGTACCTACAGGATTAATAGAGAAAGTTACATTTCGAAAGATGACAAGTACACCTCTACTGGTGAAGTACCATGTGAAAAAAGTGACCGGGGCCACAACGTTTCATCCTTAATCACACTGTGACAATCATTAACATCACAAAGACTGGCAGAAAAAGTTTGCACAACAACCTGGCATTTGAAGCAAATTATGGCCACGCCCTGGCTAGTCTTGGAAGAAAGCCAAAGTTTGACATCGGCGAGACAGTTCGGTTAAAAAAAGCACATGGTGTTTTCGAGAAAGGGTACTTTCAACACTGGAGAGAAGAGAGTTGTCTGATAGATCAGTGCTTTACTCAGAGCCATCTGACAGGTGTACAGTATGAAGAACTTGCATCATAAATAAATATTAAATACGTTGTGTGAAGATGAATTGCAAGTTTAAAGGCAGGACACGCTACTTTTAACAGGGTTGAAAAAATATTGAAAAACTATAAAAATATCTCTTCAGAACATGGAAGAGAGTGGAGAGGTTGTTGATCTATTTACTTCATCTGCGGACCACAAAAAATCATTTTGTCCGACAGGACTGAAAACATATTTTCCAAATCAGGTGTGTCTTTTAGCTCGCACACAAAAATGAATAAGAGTTTTGTTTCTTTTTCTTACCAGTTATAGAATCTGTCCACTTTTAATGTAAACTACAACCAGAACTCTTGAATGGTATCTTTTAGATTCACTTGTAGATGTATTTAGAGAAACCTTATTTTCCTGGCACCGTATCAGAAGAAATTTTCAAATTGTATTAATGACATTATTAATCAACTCAGTTGCGAACACATCCATACAGAGTTTGTGGAAGTGAATAACGGTGCTATTCATATCTTTGAAGAACACGTCGGAGTAGTATAGAAGGCAACATGTAATAGGAATACTATAAATCGTCGTACATCATTAGCTGAGTAACGTACAAATTACACGGTAAACTTCTATGACTTATACTAGTCTAACTAGTCGTCGGGTCACGGTCGAACGAATCGTCTCGAGGTTTCTCAAAATGTTCTCCTTAAACGGTCCATGGCGTTCTCCCAAAGTTCTCCGTCTAACACACTAAAATGCATAGTTTATATTGAGTGAGGATCTGCATATTGTCATGACTTTGGTATACGTCTATAATGAGGAACGTCTTTCCCGTCTAAGTAGAAGGTTAACAGGATGAAGTATCTCTCAATGCCGAGCATGGCAGGACTATCTGTCAACATAGCGTGCAGTCAATCCTAATTAATTAAGCAGCTGAAACAATAATCGGCAACTTCAGAGGTCACGAAATTAAACAAGGGAAACATTCTCACGATGCCCCACGTGAGTCTACTGTCGGTCAGTTTATTACCAGTCGTTACAATTAAATTCAAGGGAAAAAGTCTACGCGATCGTCAGGCTATATCACAATACATCAGCCAAAAGCAAGAAGTACATGTTCAACGTGCTCAACCGAACAAGATGTGGAAAATTGCTCACAATGCTTTCACATAATCTTTACACATACAATACCACGGATGTTTATCACTGTAGACGGTAATAGAAATGCACCAGAAATGGCCACGTCTAGGTTCATATTAATGTTTAGCTCAGCTTCTGCCACACTTCAGTTGTAATTGTCTGTGACGGATATTGAAAATTTATGTAGCGTGTTCATTCCTCGGAAAATCCTAGCCAGTCGATGATGAATTTGAGAAAGATGTTTTGAATTAATAAGATTCGAAAAGTTCAAGAAAGCTTGTCGGCAGTGATGAATTATGCGAATCTCTGTACAGTACAACATGTACATGAATGAATTTGATGTAAGCATGGTCGATGTCCAAATACAATAAATTGTCAGCGATAAGCAAATCAAATGCATACCTGTAACACACTCGCACAGGCAGAGAAGGTATTATCATCTACATATAATATATAAAGAGTTATGCAATCTAAATATTTATTAATAAAATCTGATTATGCTGTACACGCCATAAACTGATGTGTCAAGTGTAATACAGGGCGTTCAGTGACTTTTCACTATGCTACAAAGAGAAAATCAAATTTAACCATGTTGAATCCGTTTAGCGTTTAATGTTTTTTAAGTAATCCAGAACAGAAAGAAAGCTCAATTCTGATCAAATCAAATTACCAGTCTGATTTATAAATAAAATTGATATTTTATAACCATGATATTATATACTTTGCGTTTACAATAAATGCATTCTCCTCCTATGACAGCTGAGGTGAAACAGAGACATCTTAACATTTGTACACATCAGTTTCAAGCGTATCAATGCTGTTTTTAAATATAAAGAAAGTCACAGCATTTAGCAACAGGGAAACATGTTCTTTGTCAGAAACTACATGCACGATACATAAATAAGATTTAAATGTTAAAATCTATTTGGTACATGTTGCTAACAAGCGTTAGGGAAAATTAAGTACAAAAGGCATTTTTGCCGAGGAACTTTGAAAAACGAAATGGAAAAAAATAATAATAAGGAACTATCTAGTCAACTTTGAAACAATCTTAACCAATGAACGAATTTTTTCCATTTGCCTTACCTTTCGAATTCCTCCGATTTTGAGGAACTTTTGCATCTTCAGCATCTACCATGAATGTCGCAGCATTGACAACCATGAGCATCAGAGCTGAGATAACGTGCATGATTTATGTCTGTGTGTGGTTATGAAGGAAATATAAGTACGGTAAATATATTACAACACCAACCAGTGTTATATAGTTTTGCAAATGAATTGCTTTTGACTTCTGAGAATTAGAGGTGCGTTATTTTAAGCATAAACGAATAAGTCATTTGATTTCAGGTAAAAGCTGCGATAAAAGGAACAATATACCGAAATAATAGCAGCAATCCCGTTCCGAATGATTGTTGCAAGTACCATAATATCCAGATGCCTGCTGTGATTATTTTACAGCCTTGAATACGTCTGCTACAAAACATGAAACATTGACAACTTACGTGTAGTTGATTATTCGTCACAAACACGAACTTTTACGCTGCACATTTAGATTGGTATACTCTTCGCTTACTTAAACACAGTACTCATGGAAACGGCTAACATTTCTATATGAACAGTGAATTAAGTACCACTCCCTCGTACTTAAAAGGAGTTATTATCCTAGAGGGCCAGTCAAACCAAAGATTTGTTTGCCACTGGTTGCAATTTGGTAGCACCAACTGTTAAAATGTAGACTGAGGTCTGGTGTTGTATCATTTTAATGATGGAAAATGAGTAGCTAGTAGACAGCTGTTTTCTTTGTTTCTGGGGAATTGGGCGTGACTCTATGGCCCTGAAAGCTTTACGCGTCTTACGCCGTGAGGGAAAAGAACGACTTAAAGCAAAATCAAAGAACAACTTATTCAAGTTACAAACTTTATCATCCTAATTGTGATCCTACTTGTGGGAACAAGGATGAGATACGTTGGTCGCGTAAACCTAAATGCCCACATGCGATATACAACCCGGAGACTCAGATATAGGATTTCATGATGTATGTAAAGAGCTCGTATAAACACATTTTAATAAAAAAGTGCAATCACTGTTTAGCCCTAAAAATTATACTAAGTGTCACAACATCAAGTATGTTTCATTACAGTATCGTCAAAACACCAGACTGAGCTAACACAAATTTTAGTAACTGGATCGCACACCAAGTAGTCAGTTGTACTCACCACTTCAGATCTATATTTCTAAGGAAGAGCGGCACTGAGTCCGTACTCAGATTACAATAATAAGTTGTGCAGGTCGCTGGAAAAATTACCATCAGGGTCCTGACCTTAAATCTCCTCTTTTGTGTATTAAAATTATTTGCTTGTTTACATCTCTGTCCTAAAATTATAACAGAGCTATTAATAATATAATAAATTAATAATAATTAATTAAACTTATATTTGCCTTTTCACATAATCCAGCTAACTGAGAAGTGTTGGTTTCATGTGACGTACGTTCATTCTACCTAAGGTCCCCACGAACTTTCAACGTGCGTGATTAAGTCATAAAATCACTGACGTAGGTAAAAGGTCAAAGTCAAATAAATTTAAAGTGTTACAGTACTTATCTCTGTCAATTTATGTATTTATAGTACCTGACAAAGTATTTCAAAATTTGGCTCAATGATAACAGAATGAAAATTAGCCTTGCCGCAGTGTTTTCTATAGTAAAAGTAAATGAGAACTGGCTACACTTCTTTATATTGCTCTGGTGACTGACTTAAGCAAAATAATCTCGACAGTTTTGTTAGATACACTACCGTGCATGAAATAATCAAATAAATTTCCCGAATCGAATATTCAGTTTGTCATGGATGGCTATCATACTCAGTTCTCTGAAGAGGGACGCACTTACAGGATGTGGAGGACTAATGTAATTTAATGTAATTATTATTTTAAATAGGAAATATGATGGCTGGTTAAGTACTACCCCGTACCTCAAGACAATAAAAAATGTTGGAGGATAAGGCATCAGTACATGAGACTGCGAAGATGTTCATGACAAAACAGCGTAATTTAAAGATAGACCGATTTGCAGCTAATATGGTACAAACGTTATAAGTTTAAAGTTAAATGATTTACCTCTTTGATATTGCAGGAGTTATTTGATTAGTTTTGCTGAAGCATCGTTGTGACAGCATATGGGAAAATGGCCTCTTTTCTTGATAAATGGTAATTCTGTTGACTGTGCATCAATTTAATGCCTGAAGAAAGCTACCATGTGATTTAGTAATATATTCTGCATTGTGTAGAAAAGTATGAAAAACGTAAAGTGCTCAGCAAAAAGCTTATTTTAAATATCATAAATTATTATAACCTTGTTATGAAAACATTTTGCTAAAAACTAAAGCATTTAAGTTTAATTGCAAACCAGAGATGAAAGTACCTTTTTACTTCACTCTGAAGGAACCTTATTTGGGATACCCTTTATTTAAATAATAACGTTTATTTTATACAATGCAAGATGGATACGGTTTGCCTATTACTGACAACTTGAGTTTTTGCAACTGGGAACGTTTCTTTTTAAATCCACATTAACATTTAACTATAACCCCCGCTGCAGGCAGGTATACACGTGATTTCGGATCAATTCTCGTGATATACCACAAGCCAATTCTATCATATCAACTCATGTGTCTCAGTCGTCATATGGGGCTTTCTCGCCATTGAGGTCCCAAATACAGAAAACGGACGACTGAGAGATCAAACGTCGGAAATTCGGTGCCCGAGACTGAGCATTCTTGTCTTTTAGGCATACGTTAACAACACTAGCACACGGTATCCAACGACAACACACGCATTGTGTTAATCAACATTGCATTTTATTCACATTACAATGCGAATACCGACATGTTAAAAAACACTCTAATGCAGACACAGAAAAAAGGGTCAAGAGTCAGCTCAGAAATGTACTCGGCCATGTTTTATGGTCAGTGAAAGTGACGACAAAAAGTGACAGTGCAAGATTGGTAAAGTGCCAAAAGCACAGTGAGGCCTTTCGTGAGCGAAGATGAAAAAGTCTAGATCTGTGTAACTTTGCAAACTACTAATTGTTGAATTAACAATTATTTACTTTATTTTTTATTATTATTTTTGTTTATTTATTACTTCGTAAATATCTCTACAAGCTACATACTCTCCTTTTGTATGTTTCTCCATTGTATGCTAGTTTAGGGTCCCGTTTTAGTACTGCTTTTGTATGTTTCTCCATGGTATGCTAGTTTAGGGTCCCGTTTTAGTACTGCTTTTGCATGTTTCTCCATGGTATGCTAGTTTAGGGTCCCGTTTTAGTACTGCTTTTGCATGTTTCTCCATGGTATGCTAGATTAGGGTCCCGTTTTAGTACTGCTTTTGCATGTTTCTCCATGGTATGCTAGTTTAGGGTCCCGTTTTAGTACTGCTTTTGTATGTTTCTCCATGGTATGCTAGTTTAGGGTCCCGTTTTAGTACTGATAAAAGTATTGTAGCATCGGTTGAATGTGCTGTCGTCCAATGAGCATGGTGCAAGGTAGCATGATATAAAATAACCCCTAATAAAGCTTTAGAGAAAATACGACATAGGCTTATATTCCGAGTAAATGCAGAAAATCGACAGATAAGAGTATGAAGTTCCATAACTGCAAATAAACACTTAATGGACAATGGATTGCAGATTGTCATCAAACCAATCCATTGCTGTAATTCGGAAACTGTACATAGTCCTGTGTACATACGCATGAATTCACCAAAACATGTTAATCTAAGCTCAGTTTATATAACGGACCCTATGAATAATTATCGCCTACTCGAACGGTAGCAATTGGACAATGTTAGCATACGCTGCATTAAAATCAAACGCAACAATAATTACACATGTTACACAACTATGTGAAATGCATCACAAACAGGACCCAAGAGACAAATTTTCTGCATACTTCTCTTCGTTTAACACTTAACGTGTGTAGATAACACTCATGTTAATGTCACGGGCAGAATGTTGTTAAAACAAACAAGCGCCGATATTTCCTAAATTTGTATTGTTTTTTTTTATTAAATAAACAGAACTTTACCGACTTACAGTGATTACCTAAATGTTTACTAAACGTCTGTGTGTCGCTTCTCAAGTTTCAACTCCTTTTGTGATATTTTTTTACATGTTTGCGTTTTTGTTCTCTTTTATTTCTGTTTGTTTGTTGGTTTAGTGGACTACACATTTTGGATATATGTAAAATCACAATTGTATTCTCTCGTTCAAGACAATATGTTAATTATCCAGCCACCAAATTTGAGAAGTTCCAGTCCGGTTTGGATATTCAATGTTACTTCCTTCAGATGCAGTATGAGTTTCGTCTGCTCTGGTACTATGCTCAAGTTCTGTCCTTTGTTTTCTTGACTTCTTGCACCGTTTCTTTATCATAGATAGTATTGATAATATTCCGACCAGAACTGACAAACTTATCCCAACAAAGACGAGTGTTCCTGCAGCCCCGTCTGAAAGTTAACATGTTAATCATTATACTTCAATTATAACCACACCCTTAATTAAATAAAATAATGTATCGAAAGAATAAAGATATGAACAAGGTATATCCGTTAGTAATGAGCGTTTGAAAAAAAGACCCTTCTTTAGCAAAAGACCAAGTGTAAAATGTGATATTTCATACCTCGAAAATCTGTCGAATTTATAAGTGTAGCTGCTCTTCTGCCTATCAAAGCGCCTCACTAAGTGTGTGTTCACCATCGTTCATTTACACTGAACGCCTTTGCCTATATATTGAAATAATTAAGAATCTACGTTCTGACCAGTTTTATTTAACAAAGCATTGACTCCGCATTTCACAATGACTGTTGCCTGGTGTGATGAACCCTGTTTCCTTTTTATGATGTTTGGTATTGCCGAGTCTGTAATACTAGGGTGTTGACATTATTAAAATGATTGTCCCTTTTAGCTAAGACATGTTTTAATCTAGCGAACCACAGTGTCAAATAAAAAATATAATCCCCTTCTTGGGGTCTTACAAGAAGATGACCCGTCAGAGTTTGACCCTCCGTCAGGTTGAACGGTCACTAGAATAGACTGATGGTCAATTTTGCCTTGAAATGATTGATATTCAGCTTCCAAAAATTCCGCCTTGTAGTGGTGGACGTAGAAATTTCAAACAACATTGACCAAAGGCTACGATGAGCAGTGTAAGAATCGTTGATCCTAATTTGGTGAAAGCCCCTTATAAGCCAATTTTGTAATAAGAGTGTCCCTTTATAATAGGCACATTCTTCTTGAACCCCATGTGACTACGTCGCAAGGAGCAAACCTTTCCCCATAATGCATAATTCTTTTGCGATGCATTGACTATGGAGTAAACAGTAAACCAGAAAGCTCGAAAAATCTAGTTCATTGTTGTCATCGTAGTAAAGGTTAAAACCATTGGCAATAGTAATTCAATGAAGTTACGCAGCTTTTTAGAAGCGACGAGAATTCAGAAACACGTCGGTTGTATTGACATTGTTTTTAAGTGACTTCAACGTTCGACTGACGACAATGATATACTTTAGATTTGACTGGATTAACAGAGAGATATGACTGACGATTTGTCAACCCTCAGTATGACGAATCTGTTCTCGACAACGCGGGACCCCCTTTCTTTCATAGATAGGGCGTATTTTGTTTTTGTTAACACCTATTCTGATTCCCGAAATACAGAGTTCATACGCTTGCTTATAAACGACACATCCATGCAGACCCCACGTTCATTGTTCGTTTCAGGAAAATGTTATTAAAATGTAGAAATGTTCATAAATATTTACTGTCTGGTCAAACAAAAAAATCGCTCACCAGAGTCTGATTCGCCTTTCACAGAATTACTTCCCGACTTAACGTCAGCTAGACCAATGGTCTTGACTAGCGGAATATCTCCGTCAGTGCGGAATTCAAGATTGTCTTTCTCAGCTTAAATAAATAACAATGTAGACATAGTTGAAATCGTTCTATTAGTTTTGCAAGGTGAAAAAATAGCTTAATGGCGGTCAAACTCGTATACGTAGCCATGACATTTCTTAGCAAGAACTCACAAAATATTTCCTAAGTAGATAATGCCATTATATTTGAACCTAGCAAATCGCGGCTGTGTATTGAGGTAAGTTGTACAGCAAGTGGAGAAACAGTTTTTTACAGACTCTGCATTCACTTCAGCTTACCACTTGAGCTACATCGATGATCAACAGGACCACTATGCAAATGTTGCTGATTCTAACATATGTAACGTAAAGTTTGTCTGCTGTTGTACAGGTGGTTTGACCTCCAAAGTTCGCAATTTAAAAGATATAATAACACTGTGTGGTAAACAAACTACTTTGTATACATATACACTTATGCTCTTGTGTTTAATGTAAAAAGGGAAGCAGATAAGCTTATATTTGCTGAATAAATAGACATGACTTCACTATCCAATTATCCCGAATTAGTTCCAAGCGTGTGTGTGATATTGGATATTGCCGAGTCGGTAATACTAAGGCGTTGACATAATTTAAATGATTCTCGTCTTGAGCTGTGACATTTTTTTAAATATAGCGAACCAAAATGGAAAAAAAAAAAATTTCACTTCTTGGAGTCTTTAATTAAGATAACGCCCTCAGATTTTGACCCTCCTAAGATTGAACGCTCCGTTGTACAAACTGACGGTCAATTTTGCCCTTAAATTGATTAATATTCAGCTTTCGAAAATTCCGCCTTGTAGTGGTGGACGTAGAACTTTCAAACAACATTGACCAAAGGCTACGATGAGCGTTGAAAGAATCCCAATCCTAATTTTGGTGTAAGCTGCTGATAAGGCAATTTTGTAATAAGTGTGCCCCTTTATGATAGAGCAGGTAGATTGTGCTTGAACCCCATGTGACTACGTCGCAAGGAGCAAACCTCTCCCTTGAGTGCATAGTTCTTTTGCAATGCACTAAAGCTTTCATTAAATTGACTACGGAATAAACAGTAAACCAGAAAGCTCGAAAAAACCTAGTTCATTGTTGTCATCGTAATAAAGTTAAAACCATTGGCAATAAGATAAATCCATAAAGTTACGAAGCTCTTTAGAAGCGATGAGAATTCAGAAACACATCGGTCGTGCTGACATTGTTTTTAAGTGACCCCGGCAATCGACTGATGACAGATGATCATATGCTGATGACTGATGATATATTGTTTATTTGACTGGAGTAACAGAGAGATGTGACTGATAATTTGTTTTCCTGCAGTATGCTGAATCTGTTCTCGACAACGCGGGAATCTTTCTTTCATAGATAGGCTGTATTATGTTTTCTATACTCTGATTCCCGAAATTCAGAGTTCAAACGCTTGCTTATAAAATGCACTTCCATACAGACCCCTCGTTCATTGTTTGAATTCCCAAAACTGTTATTAAAATGTAGAAATGTTAATATGAATAAATATTTACAGTGTTGATAATGTCAAAGATAGATTTCGTCCAAAAGAAGAATCGCTCACCAGAGTCTGATTCGCCTTTCACAGAATGCCTCTCCGAGTTAGCGTCAGGTTGACCAATGGTCTTGACTAGAGTAATGTATTCATCAGTACTTACTTCAAGATTGTCTTTCTTAGCTTAAAGGAAATGACAATGTAGACATTTGAAAAGTTAAGAAGTAGCTAAATGGCGGTCACGCTCGTAGCCATGACATTTGTTAGCAAGAACTCACAAGACATTTCCCGCGTAGATATTGCCGTTATTTTTGATTCTGCCAAATCAGGGCTGTGCATTGAGGTAAGTTTTACAGCCAGGGAAGAAACAGTTTTTCACAGACTCTGCATTCACTTCAGCTTACCACATGAGCTACATCGATGATCCACGGGACCACGCATGAAAACTTTGCTGATTCTAACATATATAACGTGAAGCTTGTCTGCTGTTGTACAGGTCGTTTGACCTCCAAAATTCGAAAATTAAAGAAATGATAATCATGTATGATAATCAAAACAATGTGGTATGTATATACACTCATGTCATTGTGTTTATTGTAAAAAGAAAAGCACATAAGCTTATATTTGCAGACTAAATCGACAGTACTTCACCATCCAATTATCCCAAATTAGTTCCAATCGTACGTGTGATTATGATTGGTATTTCCGAGTCTTTAATACTAGGGTGTGGACATAAATAAAATGATTGTCTCTTTCAGCTATGATAATTTTTTTAATCTTGCTAACCACGATGGCAAATAAAAAAATTATCCCCTTCTTGGAGTCTTACATTAAAATGACCAATCAAAATTTTGACCCTCAGTAAGATTGAACGGTGTCTTGCACGAACTGCCTGTCAATTTTGCCTTAAATTGATTGATATTCAGCTTCCTACAATTCCGCCTTGTAGTGATGGATGTAGAACTTCTAAACAACATTGATCAAAGGCTACGATGAGCGATGAAAGAATCGTTGATCCTAATTTCGGTGTAAGCTCCTGATAAGCCAATTTTGTAATATGAGTGTCCCTTCATGATAGAACCAGTCAGATTGTGCTTGAACCCCACGTGACTACGTCGCAAGGAGCAAACCTTTCCCTTGAGTGCATAATTCTTTTGCAATGCAATAAAACTTTCATTTCATTGGCTACGGAGTAAACAGTAAACCAAAAATCTTGAAAAAATCTAGTTCATTTTTGTCATCGTGGTAAAGGTCAAAACCATTGGCAATAGGATACTTCAATAAAGTTACCCAGCTTTTAGACGTGATGAGAAATCAGAAACACTTCGGTTGTATTAACTTCGGCGATCGACTGATGACAATGATATACTTTACATTTGACTGGATTAACAGAGAGATATGACTGATGATTTGTTTATGCTGAATCTGTTCTCGACAACGCGGAACCCCTTTCTTTAATAGATAGGGCGTATTTTGTTTTTGTTAACAGCTACTCTGATTCCCGAAACACTGAGTTCATACGCTTGCATATAAACGACACATCCATACAGACTCCACGTTCATTGTTTGTATTCCCAAAACTGTTATTAAAATGTAGAAATGTTAATATGAATAAATATTTACAGTGTTGATAATGTCAAAGATAAATTTCAATTTCGTCAAAAAGAAAAATCACTCACCAGAATCTGATTCGCCTTTCACAGAATGCCTCTCCGAGTTAGCGTCAGGTTGACCAATCGTCTTGACTAGAGGAAAATCTCCGTCAGTACCTAATTCAATATGGTTCTTCTCTGCTTAAAGGAAATGACAATGTAGTTGAAATCGTTCTTTTAATTTTTGCAAGGTGAAGAAGTAGCTAAATGGCGGTCACGCTCTTAGCCATGACATTTGTTAGCAAGAACTCACAAGACATTTCCAGCGTAGATAATGCCATTATATTTGAACCTAGCAAACCATGGCTGTGTATTGAGGTAAGTTGTACAGCCTGGGAAGAAAAAGTATTTTTTCACCGACTCTGCATTCACTTCAGCTTACCAGTTGAGCTACATCGATGATCCACAGGACCACGTATGCAAACTTTGATGATGCTAACATATATAACGTAAAGCTTGTCTGCTGTTGTACAGGTCGTTTGACTTCCGACATTCGCAAATTAAAAAAGTGATAACAAAGTATGATAAACAAACAATTATGTATGTATATATACTTATAGTATTGTGTTTTATGTAAAAAGAGAAGCAGATAAACTTATATTTGCTGATTAAATCGACATTACTTCACCATTCAAATATCGTAAATTTGTTCCAATCGTGATTATGATGTTTGTTAGTGCCGAGTCTGTAATACTAGGGTGTGGACATAAATTAAATGATTGTCTCTTTCAGCTATGATATTTTTTCTAAAATCTTGCTAACCACGATGGCAAATAAAAATATTATCCCCTTCTTGGAGTCTTACATTAAAATGACCAATCAAAATTTTGACCCTCAGCAAGATTGAACGGTGTCTTGCACGAACTGACTATCAATTTTACCTTAAATTGATTGATATTCAGCTTCCTAAAATTACGCTTAGTAGTGGTGGACGTAGAACTTCTAAACAACATTAATAAAAGGCTACGATGAGCCATAAAAGAATCGTTTATCCTAATTTTGGTGTAAGCTCCTGATAAGCCAATTTTGTAACATGAGTGTCCCTTCATGATAGAACCAGTCAGATTGTGCTTGAACCCCACGTGACTACGTCGCAAGGAGCAAACCATCCCTTGAGTGAATAATTCTTTTGCAATGCAATAAAACTTTCATTTAATTGGCTACGGAGTCTATTAGTGCAAGATGCGAGGTATAATGATATTCAAATATGCAGATTACATTAATGAGCATTGTTTCGGTATTAAAATTCTATGCTAATGACCCTTAATCAATGTGGAATATTCATGTACCTCGGATCTTGCATTGTATATACGGAGTAAACAGTAAACCAAAAATCTCGAAAAAACAAGTTCATTTTTGTCATCGTGGTAAAGGTCAAAACCATTGGCAATAGGATACTTCCATAAAGTTACGCAGCTTTTTAGGAGGGATGAGAATTCAGAAACACTTCGATTGCATTGACATGTACATTGTTCATAAGTGACTTCGGCGATCGACTTATGACAATGATATACTTTAGATTTTACTTGAATAAACAGAGAGATAAGACTGACGATTTGTTTACCTGCAGTATGATGAATCTTTTCTCGACAACGCGGGATCCTGATCAGTTATAGATAAGGTGTATTATGTATTAGGTAACACCTACTCTAATTCCTAAATTCAGATTTCAAAAGCTTGCTTATAAACTACACTTCCATGCAGACTCCTCGTTCATTGTTTCTATTCCCAAAACTGTTATTAAAATGTAGAAATTAATATGAATAAATATTTACAGTGTTGATGATGTCAAAGATAGATTTCGTGGAAAAGAAGAATCGCTCACCAGATTCTGATTTGCCTTTCACAGAATGCCTCTCCGAGTTAGCGTCAGGTTGACCAATGGTCTTGACAAGAGGAAAATCTCCGTCAGTACTTAATTCAATATGGTTCTTCTCCGCTTAAAGAAAATGACAATGTCGACATAGTTGAAATCGTTCTATTACTTTTGAAAGGTGAAGAGGTAGCTAAATGGCGGTCACGCTCGTAGCCATGACATTTTTTAGCAAGAACTCACAAGACATTTCCAGCGTAGATAATGTCATTATATTTGAACCTAGCAAATCATGGCTGTGTTGTGAGGTAAGTTGTACATCCAGGGAAGAAACATTTTTTTTCACAGACTCTGCATTTACTTCAGCTTACGAGTTGAGCTACATCGATGATCCACAGGACAACGCATGCAAACTTTGCTGATTGTAACATATATATAACGTGAAATTTTTCTGCTGTTGTACAGGTCGTTTGACACCAAAATTCGAAAATTAAAAAAGTGATAACAAGGTATGATAAACAAACAATTGTGTATGTATATACACTTATGCTATTGTGTTTATTGTAAAAAGAGAAGCAGATAAACTTTTATTTGCTGATTAAATCGAAATTACTTCAACATTCAAATATCGCAAATTTGTTCCAATTGTGATTATGATGTTTGATTGTGCCGAATTTGTAATACTAAGGTTGGACATAAATTAAATAATTGCCTTTTTTAAGCTATGACATTTTTAAAAGTCTAGTGAACCACAATGGAAATAAAAATATTATTCTCTTCTTTGAGTCTTACATTAAGATGACCCATCAGATTTTGACCCTCCGTAAGATTGAACTGACCCTTGTATAAAGTAACGATGAATTTTGCCTTAAATTGATTAATATTCAGCTTGCTACAATTCCGCCTCGTAGTGGTGGACGTAGAACGTTTAATAAACATTGACCAAAGACTACAATGAGCGGTGAAAGAATCCCAATCCTAATTTTGGTCTAAGCTCCTGATAAGCCGATTTTGCAATAAGAGCGTCCCTGTATGATAGAGCAGGCAGATTCTGCATGAACCCCATGTGAGTACGTCGCAAGGATCAAACGTTTCCCTCCAGTGCATAATGCATTTGCAATGCATTAAAACTTTCATTAAATTTGCTACGAAGTAAAAAGTTCATTGTTGTCACCGTTTTAGAGGTTAAAAATCATTGGCAATAAGAACATCTCATAAAGTTACGAAGCTTGTTAGAAGCGATGAGAATTCAAAAACACGTCGGTTTTATTGACATTGTTTTCAAGTGACTTCGGTGATCAACTGATGACAATGATATACTTTAGATTTGACTGGATTAACAGAGAGACATGACTGATGATTTGTTTACCTGCAGTATGCTGAATCTGTTCTCGACAACGCGGGACCCCGATCTTTCATAGATGGGGTGTATTATTATTTTTTTGGTAACACATAATTCCTGAAATTCCGTGTTCATACGCTTGCTTATAAACACTTCCAAGCAGACTCCTCTTTCATTGCTTGTATACCAAAAACTGTCATTAAATTGTAGAATTTTTATGTTAATAAATATTTACAGTGTCGACGAATTCAAAGATAGATCTTGTCAGAGAGAAAAATGGCTCACCAGAGTCTGATTCGCCTTTCACAGAATGCTTTCCAGACTTATCGTCAGGTTGACCACTGGTTTTGAATACAGGGATTTCTCCATCAGTACTTAATTCAGGATTTTCCTTCTCAGCTTAAAGTAAATGACAATGTAGACATAGTTGAAATCGTTCTATTAATTTTTGCAAGATTATATTTTTTCCTAGCAAATCAGGGCTGCGCATTTAGGTAAGTTGTTCAACCAGGGAAGAAACAGTTTTCCACAGACTCTGCATTCACTTCAGCTTACCACTTGAACTACATCGATGATCAACAGGACAACGCATGAAAACTTCGCTGATTCTGACATATAAACGTGTAGTATGTCTGCTGTTGTACAGGTCGTTTGGCCTCCAAAATTGGTAAATTAAAAAAAGTGATAACAATGCAAATCACATCGTAATAGCATCAACACCAAAGTGCCTATCCAAGATTGTTCTGCTGCCAATGATTGTCTCTCTACTAGCAATAAGTCACCATAGTATTTGTCTAAATTGAATGGCAAATGATTATTTGATTCGCGTCAAGTGCGTGAGCATTTGGATAACTACGCGTACTTTTTTTTAAACACACATAGGCATAAAAGCGCATTATTTTGATATTTCAATAAAAGTGGGCCACGTATGGCATTTTTGAAATTATATATATATATATATATATATATATATATATATATGAGGGCGCTGCTCCGAACAGATCTTCTCGTTGTTTCGTCTCTACAACTCTCCGCAAATTACATCGATTAGAAGAGGGATTTTAGTTATCGTCAAGAATGATCGTTGCAATGAAGATACAAGGTAATTGTATATGCGTCATTGGCTGAACTTTGTCATGCTTTAAAGAAGAAAAACGAAGGTTTTCCGTCTGTGCACTGCATACTGTCAACTGTTTGTGTAGGTCTATTACGGCGCGTCAAATGTTTCAAAAATATTTATCGATTCAGTGCAAAAATAAACTGTCTTTCTCGATTGAAATAAAAATTAGGTGTCATTACGGAAGTAAAGAAGTAAGAAAAGTATAATTAAAAACCAAAAGACAGAAATGTCATTTAATACTTCATTTTAACTTGAGAATATTCTTTAAAGCGTAATTAGGAAATAAACAATTTTCAACGATTTGAAAAAGTCATATATCCATACCTATCGACATACATACACGTATAATAGTTCGCGTAAAAGGTGCAATTAGAGCTGATTTTACGAAAAAAGTATAAGATGTTTACAGTGGTACGTACACAATCTAAATTTTACTATAACAGGAAAATCACTAAAAAACAACTAGGCCTACTACCACTCGGAAAAAAAATATTACAAAAAATTAAAATGTGAACCACATACAGAAAATCATTATAAACGAATCAGACAAAAAAGCCATGCATACATAAAATTATTTATGTACTTAAGAAATTTAAAAAGCAGTACGTCTCATAAAAAACGTATTGTAGATAATCAAAAATATAATATGAACCACCAGCCGCTTTAACAGTAAAGAGACAAAAGTGGACATCATCTACTAAAAATAAATAAATAAAATAAATAAAAATAAAAAAATAAAAAATGTCATGGACACAGCAAATACAAAAAAACGCGTGGGCCTGTGGAAAGAAAAAAAAATGAGCACGCGCCACAGCAAAAAAAAAAGAAAAAAAGGGGAAAAAAAGGAAAAAAAAGCCGAAAAAAAACGAGCACTCGCAACACAAAAAAAAAACAAACGCGCGAAATTACAATTAATTTATTCAAAAAACTCATGGTTCACGTTTCCTTCGATCGATGAATCCCCAACAGCCGGGAATTCGATCACCACATACTCAAATGTTTGACGAAATATTAATTGAGCATTTCAGTTATAACTTTGACATCTTGAATCCTAGCTCTGTTTGGCTGGGCCCAGCCAAACAGAGCTACTTGAAACCGTACTTGATGAAGTGAAGTGCAATATCACCTAAAGAACGTCCAGGTTAATAGTGAATAGTTCCAGAGAGTCATGTTAACTGAGCCAATTTGAGACAGTCAACAGTTCAGATCACGAGCGAGACGTACAACCCATGTCCCTTCATAGCAACACTGCGAACATATGGATGCCTTAGGTGCGGTACGGCAGGGGCTCACTGGAGGCCTTGCACCGAGCCGCTCTGTCATCGCCGTTATATGATTTCTACACAGTTACGTGTGGTTCGATACATAGCGGCCGGCGTGTTGAGAGAACGTCCATCGTTTTCCGTGTTCGACAAGACGAGCGACGCAACTATAAACACGCACTATGATGCAACCGCGATCCCTCAGGACCGGCACAAGCCGGCACAAGCCTAACGAGTATGGCGAGAGTGTCCGGCCTTCGCAACGCCAGACACTCTCATTATACTCGCAGGGCTAGACCGGCACATACACGACATGTCGATCCCCATTGCAGAAAGCTTTATTTCCACACAGTCCAATATATGGAGCTACGATATTTGTGCAGTTGTCTATACATAGCTCTGGGTGCCAGGGCGGTGAGTTACCGGCGTTATACGGTCTGGCCGTGTAACGCCGGTAACTCACAGCCCTGCCACCCAGAGCTATATAGAGAAATAGCGGCTGCTTGATCAGTGTTTGTTAAGTCGGGCGCGTTCACGTTCTACGTGTACTACTGAAAACGTTGCCTCGAATCTAAACAGAGTGTTTTAGCCTGAGTATTTTTTCCTTTGCCACACTCCGTTAAGAGGCTAAACCCACGGTTACGTGTGGTTCGATACATAGCGGCCGCCGCGTGGTATGCAATTTTACTATGCATACCCACATGGCGGCCGCTATGTATCAAATCACACACATAACCGTGGGCTAGCGGCTAGCCATCGTTTTATTGGGGTAGGACTCCATGGTTTTGGCACAGACTGTCTATGGTTTGGGAGAGGCGGCCCTACACTGTACAGCGAGGGGATCGCTGGTCGCCGGCGCGGCGTGTACTGTACTAGCGACGGGACCGCCGGCCGCTAGCTTACCATCTCAAGGGGGTACATTGAGGCACGCCATGAGCGAGGGGACCGCTGGCAGCCGACGAACCACCACGAATGTTTTGTCCACTTGTAACTGTTTAATATAGAATGGGACGTGTCGGTAACTTGGACTTCCATGAGATGATATTGAAGACTAGAAGCTGAGAGTTATCGCTGAAATACCCAAAATATCTTGTCCAACATCCGAGTGTGATGATCCAAAACCCTCTGGCACTAAACTCTAACAATCAGATTGAGAATTATTTAATTTACATGTTGGGCTTTTTCTGCGGGGTGTCCCACTCTGTTTTCTTTTCTCTAACGGGCCTCTTTTTTTCTACTGGTTTTTTTTTTTGTAACCTCGTTTTCGTTTTTGTTTTGTTTTTTTTTTCGTAACCTCGTTTTGGTTTTTTTTTCAAGCTGACCTCGTTTTGGTTTCTTTTCAGCCTCAACGCCAGCGCGATCTCGGTCGACTTTTCAGTTGTGATTTTCTTTCTTTTTTTAGTCAGACCTGATGGTGGTTCGCTTTGTTTTTTTGTAGTAGTGAAAGTACTATTTTTGGTTTTGTTTTTAAGCATTTCAATATTTTTTTTGTGTGTGCTTGATTTTTTTTTTGCTTTTTTCCCTTATAATCAGCATTCATTGCACCTTTATATCAAATACACGTGTATGTACGTCAATAAGTATGGGATTTGTGGTATTTTCAAATTTTTGCAAACAGTTTATCTTCTCATAACGGTTTAAAGGGTATTTTACAATTAAGTATTACATAACATTCTCCCCTTTTTTGCAATAATACTTTTCTCGTTTATTTTCTTCTGTAATTCCATCGAATTTTTATTTCAATCGAGAACATCGGTTGCACGTTATCTTTATCTGTACAGACACATTCAAATATTTAATGACACATATTTTCAAATGAATGTTATTTTTGTGAAAAAGTACATTAATAAAATACAATGATATGGACGAAAGAATTTTTTTCTTTATTATTCATACACGTTTTATACTTTATTTAGAAAGAAAATCTGACAGTTTTTTTTACTCTATGACGATAAATATTTTTGAAACATTTGGCGCGCCGTAGTCTATTGTTCATATGCAAATTGGGCCATGCCACAATGTCAAGACTGTGCTGAAACCTCCAGGGTAACATTCACGCAAGGTGCCTTGTTTCTGTGCAGGAAGTGTAAGAAAAAGCGATTCTCGAAGAAAGCAAATTCTCAGCCAGCAAATCAAGATTCTGCAACTGCGATCGCAGCTTCTTCACTGACAAGTCCAGAAAAGAAAAATCTAACTATGGAGCAGAAACTTGATGACATCAACGGCAAAAAATGCGTGCTTGCCAGCTGTTGTGCAAGATATTCAAGACATAAAATCTGCCCAGAATACAATTACTACATCGTTGGAATACTTCAATACAATAGTTGAAGAAATGAGGGGACAGATTGATCGTCTTGAAAGTGACAACAAAGTGCTACAGCAACGAAACGATGAACTCACTAAACGCATGACGGAACTTGAAAAGATGCAAGAAGACCAAAATCAATATAGCAGGAGAGAAAATATAGAAATCCACGGAATTCCGGAAACTCCAAATGAAAAAACAGATGACATTACACTGACAGTGGTCAAACAAATCGTCCCGGAAATTACAATCAACGACATTGAAGTGACGCACAGGATTGGTAAACAAGATCAAAGAGCGGGAGCCACTAGACATCGACCAATAATCGTAAAATTTGCCAGTCGAAGAATGCGTGACAGAACATACAGTGAAAGAAAGAATATCAAAGGAACAACCACGGACAAACTTGGGTATCGCGAGAAGAATAAGATCTACATTAACGAGAACTTAACTCCGTTCAAACGAAATTTGATGAAACAGGTGAATGTCAAGAGGAAGAGTTTACACTACAAATACCTATGGACATATAACAACAATATTTATGTTAAAAAGGACACAAGGTATGCAGTCTGTCATTATTCGTAATGAGGCAGATATGGTTAAAATAAGATGAATGTTAACAGTAATACTCAAACTATACAATTACCATGCACATATTAGACACGAATCTTTATCAAATATCTAGTCATTCTTACTCCATTTCAGAATTCAATGATACTTTTTCAAACAGGGAGAACTCTTTCTCTCTTTCACACATTAATATAAGGTCTTTAAACAAAAATGTCGACAATTTTAAGTCGGTTTTCGAGGATTGTATCATGCATAAGTTTAAGATAATTGCTCTCACAGAAATATGGCAGATTCAGAACAAAAGTATGTTCAACATGGAGAATTACACATTGGAAGCCAGATGTAGAAGTCATTGTAAAGGTGGAGGTGTTGGGTTCTATATACATACATCTATTCAATATAATATTTGTGACGAAATTTCAGTACCCAATGCAGAATCGTTATGGTTAGAATTTAAAGACAATGGCAAACAGTATATAATTGGTGTAATTTATAGACCACCAAGTGACGATGAAATATTATTTATAGATGGCTTTGAAAATACTTTGCGTTTGATAAACCACAAATACCACGGGTGTGTTTTAGTTGGAGATTTTAATATCAAGATCAACCAGTCTTCAAGTATGTCTAATAGGTTATTGAACAATCTCCGTTGTTTAAACTATGAGCAAGTCATTCAAGATCCGACTAGGATTACTAGTTATACACAGACCACCATTGACCATATTTATACAAATCTCTGTGACAGAAGCATTGATGCCGGTGTTCTCTGTGCTGACATTTCTGACCACTTACCAGTTTTTGTATTTTTTAATAATTTCTGTTTATCGCTACCAGACAAAGTGCGTGTTTTGTCAAGGGATTTTTCCAATTACAGCAAGGATATCTTTACAAATGACCTCAGAAGAGAAACGTGGGACGATGTTATCTCTTGTCAGGATGTCAATTTAGCTTATAGACACTTTTCAACAAAATTTCTCAATTATTCTTCAAAACACGCCCCTTTTAAGTCATCCAGCAAGTTAAATAAAAAGAAAAATAAACCTTGGATTACCCCTGGCATGAGAAAATCAATAAAAGCTAAACATAGTATGTATAACAAATTAATCAACGGTGGGTTCCAGGAACCTTTTTATAGCAAATATAAGAAATATAGAAATTGCCTTACTTATATCTTGAAGAAAGCCAAAAAAATGTATTATTCACAGCTTTTCATGACAAAGAGTAACAATAGTAATGAGATGTGGTGTGTAATAAATGAACTTCTGGGTAAGCAAAAACGAAAGAATCTTAAGATTCCAAATCAGATTCATGTTGCATCCAATAGTAGTATGGAAAGTACTTCTGACTTGCAAAATATGGTTGAACTTTTTAATAATTACTTTATTAGTATAGGAGAGAATTTAGCATCGAGTATTGATACTTCTACTGCAAGAGAGTTTAATAAGTACTTAAAGCATTGTAATCAACAGTCATTCTTTTTACGTCCTGTAACTGAGGCTGAAGTAAGGGATATCATTGTGTCACCTGATATTGAGAAAGCAACTGGCCATGATAACATCAGTGTTAAACTTGTCAAAGATGCCGTTGAAGAAATTTCCAAGCCACTTTGCAACTTGATAAATCTTTCATTCTCAAAAGGGGTGTTCCCAGATGATTTAAAAATTGCTAAGGTACTGCAAATTCACATGAGGGAAAATGCCGAGAGAGTTTGACGGTTAAGAAGGGCTTGACTACGCAGTTTCTGCGTAGTGAAGCGTCATTACGTATTCATGGTGACCTCTGGCCAGCTGTCAATATCTGGGGGGGCTTTTGTCTTTTGGCCTGCTTTGCATATGCGTCGTTGGACACGACCTGCCAATCACCCAGGTAGTCAATTAAACTATTAATTGACTGTTTACCGACCCAATTAACACTATCCAGCAGTATCAGTCATATTTTAATCGCGTGGCCCGGGTGGGCACAACGTAGGAACGCGTGTATTTCTATGTGAACGTTTCACTTATGTGTTGTTTGTACCATGGAGGTAGGAATGTTTGTACCATCGTGCGTTTGAAGTAAGCTTACTTGTTTCACCTACAGCATTACCTTCAAGGTGACAGTTCAGTATCATTGCACCGAGTTCTGCCCACGGTGAAAACCACCTGTTTTGCCACGGTCCCTCTGTGGAGGGACCGTGGTTTTGCCTACTAATTACTGCCCGTCGCTGCCCGTCCTGAATGTAGCCTATCTATAGCTACAGTAATCAGTCAATATATAATACCCCGCGCCTTATAATTTTTATATAAACCACAGTCTCTCTATCCACGAGGGACTGTGTATAAACTTATAAAATCATAGTCCGTGCCGTAAAATTGTAGACTTTCGATGCGATATACAGGTTGATCGTTGAATCGCACCGGCGCATCCATATTTACTTGCCCCATAAGCTTACTACTCTGTAAAGGGTGGGTAGATGGAATTCCTGGGCCAAAAATGAACACCGGGGCGAAACTTTTTGTGAACCCATGTGAAAACATAAATCATTTATCAGTTTTGATATATACTCCTAAATTGTAAGTTTGATCATGGAGGTACCTCCATGGTTTGATCAAAATCGAGACCACATTCAAGGGCTATGCAGACTGTCCATGTACGCACACACAGTGACAAGAAGGCGGCAAACACCTACTTACCAAGCACATCGAATCGGCGAAAAGAAGCATAAAAAAGCTATAGGCTCATCGCCAAAACAAACGCGCCAAGCGCTAACAAAAACCCATACTGAGCGGCCCTTTTCAGGGCCACCAAACACTCCAAAAAGAGAACTACCAAAAAACCCCCATAAAATGACATAGAACACACAAACACTTAAAAGAAATAACAAAAATCGTACACATAAAAATAACGTGACAGAAAAAATGGCCGTGGAAATAAATCAGCTATTTCCAAAGAAAAGCCGACAACAACATGAAATTCAACAACAACCTATCATCGCTCAAACTATGAAACTCCGAAAAATAGTACTAGGCAAAGGCCTTAAAATTAATTCGGACGCCAACAAAACCAAACAGAATAAAACCACCTCAGGATTTCAACAAATAAAGTCGTAAATGTGACTACGCTACATCGTGAGACACAAACAATCGCAACAACACAAATTCAAAGAAAAGTCAAATTGGGCTCCACAAACAACAAACACCAAAAACTTGAAAGCTATCTGAAGCTGCTAAACTCGCACTTCTAGAGATACCCTTTCAAACAAGGAAACAAAACATGTCGCGTGCTAAAAGAATCGCGATAAACCAGCTTGCAAACAATAGACAAATTTCGGGGAAAAAAACCCTCGACAAGGGTCGGGTTTTCGTCATTGTCAACACAAACGATTACGTACTCGAATGCGAAAGGCAATTACGCAACACTCAGTATTATACACAACAAGCCAGAACAAACAGTAAACAAAGTAAACGAACTATGAATCAAAATGTACGAGAACAAGTACATCAACCAGGATACTTGTAAGTATCTTGATCAAATAAACATAAAATCCGTACCCCACAGTGGTACTTATTGCCTAAAAATTCATAAACCTCCGCAAAAATCTAAAAGACACACCAGTCAAAACAAAATTTACCGAAGTAAAGAAACATAGAACAAACAAACCGAACCACCAAACGGACTCACAAAGTAACCAAAAATTAATATACTTGCCTCGCTAATCGAAAAGCAAGACCACTAAAATGCATTAAAATAAATTTTCACAAACACAAACTAAAGAATGAATCTACACTGCGACTGATGAGAAACCACACTCGGGTTTCGAAACGCAAGCGTCAAAGGGCGACTCTATCAACTTTTGTAACAACATAGGTCCGGCTGCGTCTCGCCATAAGCTTTCCCCACACAAACAAAACATTACCGTACACACTAATCCAAACTTCTCTACAAATATCCAAAGCGAAACAAACATTTTTATTAACACACACAATCGGATAAGAATGTAGGAACACATTTTCGAAACGAATCAAACACAAACTCGACACAAAAACATTTAGGATAGTTAGCCTCTTTCACATTTTTTACATCTCGCTATACTGTCTATGATTCTAAAAATAAAGTCATCTGCCACTTTTTCTGTATACGCGGTTTGGCAAAACTCATCTCTTCAATCGAAAGTCGGGCGATTTCATGGTTCTTTGGGTACGTCGAGCTTAAGGAATGTGGTTATATTCGCGATGTTTTATTCGAAATTATTTATTTCTTCTAGGGCAAAATGCACGTAATTCATGCTGTTGGAAATACTGGCCGCTCATAAACAACACAATAAACTCGATATCTGTGCATCTTTATACTTTTATTGTCAAAGTACCATCGACACCCAAAAAAACCAAATGGTTCAGTCCACGCGTGGGTTCAGTCCAGGTATTTGCAACGCCAGTCACCTAGGCGACGGTAATCCGCACCACTTATCACCATCGGGAAGGTACTCCTCCCCCTATACCACTGGCGATCCCACCCTCAAGGCACTGCGTCATTCGACCAAGCATTGTTATTGTAATTCCTGCATAAAATACAGCGAGGTCAAACGGTCAAACTCTCTCGGGATTTTCTGGCATCACAAAAAAGGGAATCTAGATGACATGGGCAACTACAGGCCTATTTCCATTTCACCGGTGCTCAGCAAAATTTACGAACAGACTGTTAACAAACAGGTTCTGCTCTTCTTTAACAAGCACAATTTATTCTATGATCACCAGTACGGGTTCCGTAAACAGTATAGTACAAAGTTATCACTAATCAGTCTTTCTCAAAATCTACTTCATGAAATTGACAATGGTGATCCCACTCTAGGTATATTCATAGATTTTTCAAAAGCATTCGACACAATCAATCACGATGTTTAACTTGCATAACTTGAATTTTATGGTATAAGGGGCTTACCTCTTAGCTGGATTCAAAGTTATTTATCGTCAAGAAGTCAGTTCGTTGGTGTACACGGTGTGAATTCTCACGCAAAAACAATCACGTGTGGAGTCCCCCAAGGATCAATTTTAGGCCCTACCCTTTTCCTTATCTAATATAAATGATATTCCTATGTCATCAGATGCGTTTAACTTTCGACTTTATGCTGATGATTCGAATTTATTCCACACATTTAGCAACAGCATACTATTAATGACGATTTTAGGCATGTGAATAACTGGTGGGACGCCAACAAACTGACAATAACTCCACAAAAACAAATTACATGATCATGAAAAGTTGCAGAAAAAGTATTGAGTGTCACGGTTCACTTCAATTGAAGAACAATGACATTCGTAAAGTGGAATGTGCTTCTTTTGTTGGAGTAATTATCGACAGTAACCTCTCTTGGAAACAACACATTGATGAGCTATGTGTGAAAATGAGCAAACTGGTAAACTGGTGTATTTTACAAATTACGTCACATAATGCCACAATCGATCTTAGTCCTGCTGTATGACGCCTTGTTCTCCCCATCGTACTTATCGTCTTGAGGTGTGGGTAGCCACCTATCCAACATACCTTAATGAAATATTTGTTCTTCAAAAAAAGATGATTCGCACCATGACTTTTAGTAACTGGCACACAGCACCACTTTTTAAAAAACTAGATATACTTGATATTTACAAACAGTATAAATTACAGCTTGCACTCTTTGTTCATGATATATATATATAAGCCTATACATTTTAGCCTTTACAAAATCGTTTGACAGTCAATTATTTAGACTCTTACATCCTGCATGTACGACTTCAGAGTTTGTTTCACTTCTTTGCATATTTTCAGGGTCTGTTAAATGAACTGACATGAATGCATGCATGCATGCATTCATGTCAGTTCATTTAACAGATATATGTAAGTAAGTGAGTGAGTAAGTAAGTAGTAAGTAAGTAGGCAAGTAAGTTAATATGTATGTATGTATGTATGTATGTATGTATGTATGTATGTATGTATGTATGTATGTATGTATGTATGTATGTTGTGTGTGTGTGTGTATGTGTGTGTATGTATGTATGTATGTATGTATGAGTGTATGAGAGAGAGAGAGAGAGAGAGAGAGAGAGAGAGAGAGAGAGAGAGAGAGAGAGAGAGAGAGAGAGATGTTTTATTTTATAATGCAGATGAATTCATTTTACATCAAATATTTGAGATTTAAGAATATTGCAAGATAAAGATAAGCTTGAAATTGTTGTAAAGTTTTAAAGCCAGGTTTGAATTGTAGAAATACTAGCAAGGAGTTTTCAGGCGATGACATAATTAAGAACAAGAAGTTAAAATAATAGCAACATGCATTTTCCATTTAAACGATTATGATCAGGTAATGTTCATATTGTTGTTGTTGATTTACAATTTGAATGTATCTAAGCATATTATTATGCATTCTCGTTATCGTGTTCGCTATACGTAGACCCAGGTGCTCAGAATATTGCATTGCCAGTAAATTATAAGGCCTGGAATAAAATGACATAAATGTATGACTTTACCAGTTATGTCTGTATCATATTGTAAATGATCTGCAGCAACCGCAGCATATAGCCTCTTAGGTCCTTCTTCTATTACGTGCATAAAATTCCATGTAAGAAAAACAAAGTCGACAACTGTCGTACCCGGACGTATACTTTTCAATTCAATCCAAAATATATCGCCAGGAGAAGCTACATATATTATATCGCCTTCAACGGCGAGGCCGATTAATGTTGATTTATCAGGTGCAAATGTTATTCTCGACACACCACCACTGTTTTCAAAACTATAACTCCAGGTAGAGTCGTCACTCGACCATGCGTACACGAAATAGTCGTCTGCAACTCCAAATATGGTGCTATTTACGCCGACACTGATACATCGCATACAGCAAGATGTGCGTATTGCATCTGTCCATTCACCAAGAAACCTACAAATAATTTTGCCTTCTTTGTCTAAAGCGATTAGACTGTCATTACTTAACATTTCGACATCAGTTATTGGCTGTCTATCATCTAGAAGGTGTGCCTCGATTTCTCCAGTAAGCGATCTGTACAAGTTGTTGTCAATTCCAACCAGCAGAATACGATATTCTGTGTGGGAAAGGTCAAGAGCTGGATTTCAATGGTTGAATTCTTATCAACAATCACACCAACCTTTGGAAAAACGTTTTGACGTTCATGTTACTCACAATATTAATATGTTAATAAGCTACTCTACTAAATCCATGCATGGAATGTATTTTTCATACACAGCGACTAATGTATAGACAAGCAAATTTAAATGGTTTTTCAATCTGTTATTACTACCAGTCAAAAAGAGCAGTTTTAACAATAAAAGTCTGCTTCAATATCATTCGATAACACAAGACGTAATTTCATGTACCTATATTATTTTCCGTCTCCACTTGTTCATGACGAGAGTTTAGCAAGAAGGCGTAAGAAATGAGAACAAACCTCAAAAGTATACATACCTTCATTGTCTTCCCAATCCTGCATATTGTGTGTGTCACTGTCAGTTTCTAAATATATAATAATAATAATAATAATAATAATAATAATAATAATAATAATTATTTTTTCTTTAAAAACGCTTTCCATGTAAAAGACATCTCAAAGCGCATTACATTTCAGTTCTAAAAATAGAGCAATGGAAAATGTTTAAAAATCACACAAGTAACTCTCTTTAAAAAGATAAGGTTTTATATGAGACTTAAAAACGTTAAAATTGTTAACACATCGGAGTTTCGATGGCAGCCTGTTCCACAGCCGCGGAGCACAAACAGAAAATGACCTATCTCCGTAAAACACAGTGTTAGTGATCGCTGCACCATGCAGCAGTCCGGCCGAAGAGTGCGCTCCAGATTACGAACGCATATAAGCTCCTTTATGTATCTCGGCGCCGTGTCGTTTAAAGCCTTGTACGTTAAGCACACGTTAAGCACAAAATTTTAAACTCTGTTCGCTTATAAATAGGTAGCCAGTGTAAACTACGTAGTACTGGTTGAATGGAATCTGCTTTTTTATTTTTAATACTAGACGTGCAGCTGCATTTTGTATCAGTTGTAACTTCCTGATTTGATAATTCGGAAGGCCAAACATTAAACTATTACAGTAATAGAGTCTTGATGTAAGAAAACGCATGCACTAATTTTTCTGCAGAACTTGTATCAAGAAGATTACGGATTTTTCCAATTTTCCATAGAGCAAATGAAGCAGACTTACATAAATTTGTGATAACGGCTGACATAGATGCTGTTTTATCAGGTGTAACACAAAGATCATGAACTAAAGGGGATGAATGAACACTTACTCCCCCAACCCGCAGATCACAAGCACGTGGTTGACCTCCATCACTAAATTTCGACAAGAATCTAATCACCTAAGTCTTGCCATCATTCAGAGCCAATACGTTGGCTGACATCCATATAGTACTAAAGGAAAAATAATCACCATGAGAGTCATTATCAAATACGTCTTGTTTCAAAGAGAGCTGCATAAAAGTAACCCTACCGATGAAGACCCATAATACACATAATAACTATATGATATCCATTTGTATAAAATCCTGCCAGATGCGATGATCTTCTCCCATATCAGATTACTCGTGGGCTTAAAGATTACATATTAACAAATCTAACTAAGCAGTATTATATGTAAATTAAAATCTGACTTAAATACTTTCATTCATACAACAATAAATAGTAGATTGGGCTTACGCAACTTATACTGTTTTGGCAATGAACACAAACAGAAGTGATGTCAACTTGCTTTATAAGTAGTATGGAGTGACCGTTTGAGTGTAATTCTCATGACATTCTGTGTAGCAGATTTCTTTATTTCTCATGACATGTGTAACACCAGTTCCAGTTCGTTTCACACACTAGGCAGGAAGTTTCGAATTCGTAATTACGAAGCTACATAGTCCTTGTGCGCACTATGTGAACAAAAACTATACACTTGCTTCAAGGAAGTACAATTGACGAAATATTTTTTCTTGCCATTAGAAACATGTCAAGCTGTTTTAGGATTGGAATAGGCTTGAAACTAGAGTTAAATGAATCGCAGAAGACTGGCAGGAAAACAGTTTGCACAACAACAGAACAAAGCGCAAAATATTCGTGTGGAACAAAATATATTATGACAGCTAATGACCACCTGGTATTTGAAGCACATTATGGCCACGCCCTGGCTAGTCTGGGAAGAAAGCCAAAGTTTAATATCGGTGAGAAAGTTCGATGAACAAAAGCACACGGTGTTTTCGAGAAAAAGTACTTTCAACACTGGAAAGAAGAGAGTTTTCTTATTCATCAGTAATTTACTCAGTGCAATCCGACAGGTGTGCATTAGGAAGAACTTGTATGATAAATAAATATTAGATAATTCTATGAAGAAGAATTGCAAAGTTTAAATGCAGGACACGCTACCTTCACTAAGGTTGAAAAAAATATTGAAAAACTAAAAATAAAACGTCTACACGACTTTTTATCCGACAGAATTGAACATCTTTTTCCTATATCAGGTGTGTATCTTTTAGCCCGCAGGCAAAAACCAATAAGAGTTTTGTTTGTTTTAATCGCCAGTTATAGAATCTGTCCACTTTTTATTAAAATTACACATAAAACTCTTGAATGTTTTTTTTTAGATGCAGTAGGAGAAATTGGTCTTCCTGGCAGCGTATAAGAAGAAATTTCCAAGTTGTTATAATGACACTATGGAAGACTGTTATCGCGAAAACATCCATACAGAGTTTGGGGAAATGAACGCCGGTGCTGCTCATATCTTTAAATAGCTCCCCCTTATTATGTTAACTACAGTCTTAAAGGGCAGTTAGTGTAAGCCAATGCGGCACTACAGTCATTTAATTCAAGATAGTTTTTTTTACATTGTTCATGATATGCAGCGCCTTTTTTCCGACAGTATTTTAAGGTCTATACATATCTTACAAAATGGTATGTCTAAATCCACATCAAACGCCATGGTAAACTATAAATTAACAGAGAAGTGGGGTCAATCTCGTTATTATTCTTGTGCTCCTCATAAGTGTCTTCTGGATACCCAACAACGTAGGCTACTGAAAGGTGTTGAAACCTCCGCGCCAACGGTTATTGTTAAGAAGACTAGGCCTCTCATGCTAATGCTGCAGTAACATGTTGATGTCAGGTACTTTTTATATTATTTATGTGTTTGAATTTGACATTGCTATGGAAGGGTCCTTTAAAGACGCACAAAGGAGATTTACGGAGTAGTAGCTATGAATTCTTGAAATCTTATCGCGATGTGTCAGAGAGTAAATGATATCAAAAATAGATTACACAAATCTAGAATCTATTTCAACACTCTGGTGCCGTTTCCGTTGACATATTGACCACAAAGAAAGTCAGTGTAATAAGAATTATTAATAAATAATCTCAAACGAAACTTGAAACACGTCAAACAGTTTTCAGTATAGTACACGCAACTGACCCGATAAAATCTTGGTATGACTGCTGCTGATCTTTCAGCCACCATTTTGGCCACTGTCCAAATTGTTCTGACGTCTGTTTCTGTGTCACCGGAGCCATCCCCACTAGGACTACCACCACCACAACCTCCACCATATAGGATAAGTGCGATTGCTGCCACTATCATTCCAAGTGATGCTACGAGTGAAGCTTATGTCAGTCGCTTTCATTAGAAACGTTGTGACCCTCAGGCTTAGATCATGATCCCTAACAACCTCCTGCGATGAATAATTTGCTGCAATCTTTTAAAGGGGTATCAAACTCTTCATACTGCAGTTCAATTCATTTATCAATCTTTGCTTAATCTGCCTGAAGGTTGGGTGTTACCTTTGCAGGCGTGCCGCCACGCCCCACACACCAATATGTTATCCAAATCATTGCAAAGCTCAGCAGCTGTGTTATATCATCATCCATAGCTCTGTATTCTTTGCCATTATTCGATTTTACTTTTGATCGCATCAATTACCTCATTATTTTTACTATACTATTGTGTGAGTTCAATCAATGAGCCAATTTCTTTCGGCGTTATCGTCTCTGTTGATGCTTTGTGGAGCAGGTCATACATACCCTCTTTGGTAATTAATTTGCTCTCTAAATAGAACTCTTTTCTCATATAAAGCTAATTTTGTCGTGTAATTTTCCATCTCGCACATCTACACTAACCATAAAGTCATCTTAATGTCATAACTTGAACTAAGCTTATTCATGTAAGCACTAATGATATGGGTTTCTGCGGAGTACTCTGTTGTTCACAGCTGGTACCTTCAATAAATTTAGTACCAGCATTTTATTTCGGAAATGGATGCTTAGGCATATCGATAAGGTGCTTCAAGTGTAGTATCTGCTTCACGTATTTCATCATAAGCATCATCAATATATATTTTTCGAGATCAATGTTTTCCCCTTCCACCTTTTTAGCTCATGTGTTCACACACTTGAGATAATGTCAACGCGATGTCTGTCTGTCTCCCTGTGTGAGTTGGAGAGAGAGAGTGTGTCTGTCTGTCTGTCTGTCTGTCTGTCTGTCTGTCTGTCTGTCTGTCTGTCTGTTCCTTTTACATAATAACTCAAAACGCCTGAACAGATTCAAGACAGATTTAGTAGACAGGTACCATACGCTAATTGCAAGAACTGATCAGATTTTATTTAGTGTGGCTTTGATAATAGTGAAGTTATGCAATATTATTTTTTTCATATAATGGTTTCCGCATGCGGACAATAATGACAGTGTCGACATATATGAAGAAATACTGCACAAAATTTGATGAAACTTTTCAGAGATGGCAATCTCAGAACATTATGATGATACTATGAATGCCATATCAATTATATGCTCATTTGCATATAAAATAAATTTTGTTGTAATATGGGACATAACTCTGAAAGTCGTGCACCGAATTTGATCGTACATGCAACAAATATTGAGCTGACATATCTAATTTTACTGAAAAGTATTAGGCAGAGTGAAATTAATAAAAAGCTCATTTGCATATTTTATGAACTTTCTAATTTGTTACATTTCTTTGAAATTACTGCATCAAATTTGAAGATACATGCAACAAATATTGACCCAATATATATGTTATTGTACTTAGAAGCATTGGCAGTGTCAAGTTAGTGAGAAGCTCATTTGCATATTTTATGAAGTTTTGTTGTTAGTTATTAAACTCCGATATAACTGCACCAAATTTGTGAAATCTGCTGCAGATACTGAGCCTACATATAAATGACTGTGTTATGAAGCATCGAGTCTTGTAAAGTGTATTAAGGGTTAATTTTCATATTTAATGAACTTTGTTATTAATGATATAACTCTAAAATCATGACGCCAAGTTTTGTAAAAGCTGCTGCAGGCTTGATATGATAAATATCTAATTATCGTGTGATCTGACCAATATCTAACTGTGGTGTAAAGCATTTAGTAATGTGAACTTAATTAAGGGCTCATTTACATAGTTAATGAATGTAATTACGAAGATAAGTCTTAAATTAGGGCAACAAATTTGTTGAAATCTGCTACAGACATTGATCTGATAAATATCTATCATGCTATGAAACGTTGAGCAGTGTCAAGATAATTAAGGGTTAATTGGCATATTTAATTAACTTTATAACTAGTAATATAACTCCAAATTTACAGCATTAAACTTGATAAAACGTGCTACAAATGTTGATCTGATAGATATCTTATTGATCTGAGAAGCATTGAGCAGCGTCAAGTCATTACATGGCTCTTTGCATATTTTTATAAAGTGTTACAATTAGTGATTTAACTCTGAGAGTACTGTGCGCAACTTGATGGAACCTGCTACATATAGTGACATAACAGATATCTGATTGTTCTGTGAAGCCTACTACTATTGATGAACCTGTTGTAAAACACGTGAGCACATTCAGTTTACATCTGGTTATTATTTATATCTTATGTAAGAAAAAAAATTGTGTATTATTAATCTTTTACAACAGAGTAGAGCAGAAGGATTCCAGGAGGAGCAAAGGAAAATTAGAATTGGCAACTTATTAGCACACGTGTTCACACACGTGTGCTAATGTCGTAGCGATATCTGTCTCTCTGTCTGTCCGTGTGTGTGTGTGTGTGTGTGTGTTGTGTGTGTGTGTGTGTGTGTGTGTTTACCTGGTAACTCAAAAACGCCGAAATGGATAAAAGTCAGATTTGATAGACAGGTACCACATACTAATTGTAAAAGCTGGATTTGTACCTAATGTCGATTAGCATTCGCCTTATCTGCTAACGGCGACTAAAAATGAATAAAATATGTGTCAAGATTTCCAGTGTCGAAAGACGTGTGCAATTGTTTCTTCACAGTTCTCATACTTTTTTACCTACCCGCCACATTTCTTTGGATAAAATGGTGATCAGACTACATTCAAGTCAATTACATCTTGGGTAACCGTGAACAAGAAAATGTATTATTGGGAACTCTCTTTTTGGAAATTTTTGTGTCCCTGAAAAGGGCAATTTTGTTTGGTTTCGTGACTTCTACCCTACACCAAACGATGGCAAAAGTGTACGGTACGCGGGGGAAAATTTGGATATAACGATCGGCGAGAGAATTCACGCTAAATGGCATATCAATTTTCTTCTTGTGACGAGTACGTCGTCGGCCTGCATCAGATGATGTTTCCGGGCCAAATATCGCTCATCACGCCAAGGGTGTGTCCGATCCAGGATGTCCCAATACTTCCGACAGAGTCGGAGTCGGACAGACGCATTGTCATTGCCAAACTGATGATGCCAAACTCAGAATGACAAATCAAGAAATGTTCAATATCCCGGCACAGAGTTGTGAAGCGGTACGGTATCCGTGTAGTGTGGTTTGTACCTCCATGAGTCTCCTAATAAACCAAATGTTTATTTGACTTCGTCTGTTTTGTTCCGTCGTAACTCCTAGCGTACTACGTATCCATGTGTGCATGTGTCATCATATCGATAACCAACGCGATGCAGTTCCTATCTGCAGATCGGTCAAAGTTTACTATGTCAGTAAAATTTACGAGATTTCCTCTCCGAGTTTTGGAAATGCATCTGATTTTTGTAGTTTTGTGGTTAAAACCAAAACGAAGTCTCGCAACTCAAATTGGCAAATAATGTAATACACGATAATCCTCATGATCTTGGCTCGCTTTCTGACTTTCGACTTTGGCCACAAACGTTTTACGTTGGCTGGTTGAGTACGTCGGGATCACAGTTCAAGCTTCATAAAATATCCATTTTATCTTATTTCGACATCGATGTTTCGAAATTTAATACAAAAACACGTACTTCTAAGAATTTGAGACATTGGAGCGATGCAGATCGGTTTTTTTTGCATATCAGTATATTGACTTGTAGTGGTAATTTAGTTGGTCGCGGACACTGTCCGCATCGGGGTCCGCATCCGGCGCCAAGCGACACACTGCTGCAATCGGTGAATCGGACATTTTTTAAAAATCTCGAAAACCACAATGGCAAATAAAAATGTTACCCCCGTTATTCGAGTCTTACATTAAAATAACCCATCTGATAGAGCCAGGCAGATTCTGCTTGAAATCAATATGACTACGTCGCAAGGAGCATACTAGTACACAACAGCTCAAAGTCATGTAGGTGACCCTTTTGTAATTTTCTCAGATGTCAAGTTTTGTCATTCGTGTTAGATTTGTCGTAATTTCTCTTTTATATGAAATTTAGGTATTTATAACAGTGACTAACTTAAAGAGAAGTTACAACCACCGTGATCAAGGGTAAGACTCTCACAATACTCTAATGAATGCTGCCTTACCTCTGTTCACATTTTCACTTGACGTAGATGTCGGTAAAACTCCGGCGCAAATAGCGATGAATGTATCTGGCAAGAGGAAAATTCTATTTACGAGTATTGTAAAATCATTTACAGGTGTATCTAATTGTGCGTAAACTTTTCGGCTCATCCACTCGAACCGGTCAACTTTGGCTGAAATTACTTGTTCACCGTCTAATAAAAGGCCAAAAATGCCATACTCGTTTGTGTAGACGACCGATAGGACACCTCCACTGTTTTCAATCACCTTCCAACTAGCTGACACATCCTCTCGCAAAACAAGCATATTCTCGACGTTTACACCAATAATTCTGCGCCCATACCACGCAGCACGAATCACACAACAACTGTTTGGTACCGAATCCCAACCGTCAGTAAGCATCGATGTTTTGATCTGAAGTCCGTTAGTTTCACTCACTCCAAGCAACACACCATTGCCGACGTCAACATCTTTTGTCGCAAAAGTACCTTCCAAAGGGCCGTGTAATACAGATTCAGTCGTGCTTCCAACTGCCAAGTACAAGTCAGATGTCACTAAAATAACGTCAAAATTGTTGGGCGGTAGTACATCATGTTCGGTGGATCGAGCTTCTCTGTTATGGAGCAGCCGAGCGTGCACTAGGGAGTGAGATTCATCTAACAGAAGAACTAAATAGATAAATAAAAAAAAATAAAAATAAATAAATAAATTAATAAGAAATAAAGAAATAAAACATATATATATATATATATATATATATATATATATTTACGCAAATTACTTAAGTAATGATATATATGTTGCTTAAGTTTCATGAATCCTGCAATCTTCATATAGAACAAGAGAAGATTGCAGGATGCATGAATCTTATTTATTGACATATATCATACTCTATACGTGAAAATGATTAAATCGATCAGTAAATACCTTCAGTGAGGGTATTGTCAACTACTGCGATTTAAAATCGCCTTTACTGTATTCTATCCTTTTCAGTTGAGGTCACGAAAATAAACAAGGGAAATCTCACGGTGCACCATGTGAGCTTACTGTCGGTCAGTTTATTATCAGTCGTTACAATTCAAAGTTAAAGGTTAAAGTCTAGGCAATAATCAGGCTATATCACAAAATGATTAGCCGAAAGCAAATTAAATAAATGTTCAACGTGCTCAACCGCACCAGATGTGGCAAATGTCACACAATACTTTCACATAATCTTTACATATGCAATACCACGGATGTTTATCACTGTAGACGGTAATAGAAGGGCACCAGAAATGGCCACATCTAGGTTCTCATTAATATTTAGCCCAGCTTCTGCGGCACTTCCGTTGTAATTGTCTGTGACGGACATTGAGCGCGTTAATTCCTCGTAAAATCATAGGACCTTACATCAATAAAATGACAGTCGATGATGTTTTTGCGAAAGGTGTTTTGAATTTACAAGATTCTAAAAGTTCAAGAAAGCTTGTCGGTAGTAATGAATTATGCGAATCTCTGTACAGTAAATCATGTACATGAATGAATTCGATGTAAGTATGGTCGACGTCCAAATATATAATAAATTGCCAGCGATAAGCAAATCAAATGCATAACTGTAATACACTCGCACAGGCAGAGAAGGTATTATCATCTACATATAATATTTAAAGAGTTATGGAATCTGAATATTATTAATAAAATCAGACTATGCTGTACACGCCGTAAACTGATGTGTCAAGTGTAATACAAAGCGTTCTGTGACTTTTTAATATACTACAAAGAGAAAATCAAATTTAACCATACGTTGAATCCGTTTAGCGATTACTGTTTTGCAAGTAGTGCAGAACAGAAAGAAAGCTAAATTCTGATCAAATCAAATTGCTAGTCTGATTTATAAATAAAATTGATATTTTATAATCATGATATTATATACTTTGCGTTGATAATAAATGCATTCTCCGCCTATGACAGCTGAGGTGAAACAGAGGCATCTTAACATTTGTACACACTGCAGTTTCAAGCGTATCAATGCTGTTTTTAAATATCAGAAAAGTCACAGCATTTAGGAACAGGGAACATGTTCTTTGTCAGAAACTACATGCACGATACATTAAAAAGATTTTAATGTTAAAATCTATTTGGTACATGTTGCTAACTAGCGTGGAGGAAAATGAAGTACAAAAGGCATTTTTGCCGAAGAACTCTGATAAAAGAAATGGAAGAAAAAATTAGTAGTCAACTTGAAACAATCTTGCCCGTTGAACGGATTATTTCCCTTAGCCTTACCTTTCGAATTCCTCAAATTTTTTGGAACTATTGCATCTTCAGCATCCACCATTAGTGTCCCAGCATTGACAACCATGAGCATCAGAGCTGAGATAACGTGCATGGTTTATGTCTGTTTGTAATTACGAAGGAAATATAAGTACGGTAAATCAATAACAACACCAACATGTGTAATATGGTTTTGCAAATGAATTGTTTTTGACTTCTGATAAAAATCTGTACTATCTATGAGTGTATGGCAGAAAGTTATGCAAATTGCGTTAATCGAACATATGAGAAAAATGGCTGAGGAGTTAGAGGTAATATATGTGCGTTATTCTAAGCACAAACTAGTAAGAAGTCATTTAATTTCAGGTAAAAGCTGCGATAAAAGGAACAATATACGGAAATATCTGCAGCAGTGCCGTTCCGAATGATTGCTGCACGTACCATAATAGCCAGATGCCTGCTGTGATACGTTTACAAAGCATGAAACATTGACAACTTACGTGTAGTAGATTATTCGTCACAAACACGAACTTTTACGGTGCACATTTAGGTTGTATACTCTTGGCTTACTTAAACACAGTACTCATGGAAACGGCTAACATTTCCATATGAACAGTGAATTAAGTACCGCTCTCTCGTACTTAAAAGGAGTTATTATCCTCGAAGGCAAGTCAAACCAAAGATTCGTTTGCCACTGGTTGCGATTTGGTAGCACCAGATGTTAAAATGTAGACTGAGGTATGGTGTGGTATCATTTTAATGATGGAAAATGAGTAGCAAGTAGACAGCTGTTTTCTTTGTTTCTGGGGAATTGGGCGCGACTCTGTGGCGCTGAAAGCTTTACGCGTCTTACGCCGTGAGGAAAAAGAACGACTTAAAGTAAAATTAAAGAACAACTTATTCAAGTTACAAACTTTATCATCCTAACAGTGATCCTCCTTGTGGGAACAAGGATGAAATACGTTGATCGCGTCAACCTAAATGCCCACATGCGATAAACACCCCAGAGACTCAGATACAGGATTTCATGATGTATGTAAAGAGCTCGTATAAACACATTTTAATAAAAAAAAGTGAAATCACTGTTTAGCCCTAGAAATTATACAAAGTGTAACAACATCAAGTATGTTTCATTACAGTATCGTCAAAAACCCAGACTTAGCTAAAATAAATTTCAATGTGCTGCTTTCGCGCTACTTGAATGAATAGTGTAGCAGTTGTAGATAACATACGTTGTAATCAGATTCTCATCCGATGAATCCAACGGTGGCTTTTGGAGCCTGTAATGTGTATCAAAAAGATCACAATGAAACAAAGTGTGGTATTAATTCGTTGACCCCGTTTGCCCGTTTTTATTCCAGATAAGTATAGGGGACCTGTTGTTGAGGCTGCGTCCTCCCATGCTTCCGTCCATGGGTCGATCGGTCCGTCCGACCGTGCAAATACCTCAGACATGCCTGAGCTAATTCCTTTCAAACTTGGTACAAAGATAACACAATATGGCATACATATGCATGCCCACTGTTTTGAATGTGGCACGCATAATTAGTGCTACTTTGCATAATTAGTGAGTTTTGAAAAAGGGCTCTGTGTCTTAGGAGACTGCGCGTAATGAGTTGCTGACGAAGAGTTCTGATAGTACACAAAGACACTTGTCAGTATTGGGTTCATTAATTGTTTATTTGTATATTTAATGAATTTTCATAAGCCCTGTAATATATCAAGAATATCGACTCAAAATTGATGAAACTTGATACAGATATTAATTTACCAAAACTGTAACTGTGTGCAAAGACATTTAGGTGGATGATGTCAATTAACAACAAATTTGCATATTTGATGAGTTGTCGTGATAAGGGGTCTATGTCAAGAAATACCAACTGAAATTTAATGAAACTCGGTACAGATGTTAATTTACCAGAGCTGTAACTGTTTGCACAGACAGCTGGATCATGTCAAATAATTTCTTATTTGCATATGTGATGAATATTCATAAGTCCCGTAATATGTCAAGAATATCAACTCAAATTTAATTAAACTTGGTACAGATGTCCATATACCAGAGCTGTAACTGTGTGCAAAGACGTTTAGGAGGATCATGTCATTTAATTGCTATTTTGCATATTCAATGAACTTTCCTAATCAGTGTGCTATGTCCAGAAATGCTGCACTAAATTCGGTGACACTTCTTACAGATGTTATAATCTTTTAGTATTCCTAAACTGTGCGAAGACATTAATCAGTATCATGTAAATTAATTGCAAATTTGCATATTTAATGAACTTATATAATAAGTGTGATGGGTCTAGAAATACTGCAGCAAGTTGGACGAAACTTGGTACAGATGTTGATCTGAAAGTGTTGTAGTAGCATGCAAAGACATTTAGCCGTGTCGTGTGAATTAGTTGCGTATTTGAATATTTACTGAAATACTGCTTCAAATTTGATGAAACATGTCGCAGATATTGATCTTCCAGTAGTGAAAAAGTATATGGCAACATCCTATCATTATTTATTTATTTATTTATTTATTTATTTATTTATTCATTTATTCAATGATCTTTCTTGATTAATGTGGCTGCTCAGATTGGCGTTTAAAGATTACTACTATGGTATCGAACAACTTAATCGTTTTTTGTAGTAAAGTTTGCCTTCTAAACAGGGAAACAATGTTTGTAATTAAAGATTTACATCCTGAATGAATGCACTAAATCTGACGACACTTGGTGCCGATGTTCATCAAACAAAACTTAATAACCAAGAGAGGCATTTAGCAGTATCAATACCTAATTTATAGGAAGGGTCTTTTGCACTGAACGTGGAGGCATTTTTTATTCACATCTGGCATTCTGACTTTATTACATCAAGAGCCATTACTCACACATGCCCGGGTTAGTCCTTGCAGATTAATTGAATTTTGACACTTCAAGAACCAGGTCATGGCATACCCAATTCTATCCAACCTGGTAAATGGACATTATCCTTAATACTATTATTAAATGTTCGTTTGTTTGAATCCAATCCAGTAAGGGCATCAATCACAGACAGGGCTTTGGTACCCGCATTTCTTTTTTTCATGCGCATCACATCGACTTGAAATTTTTGGTTACTTCCGGGGAAAAATCCCTAATAACAAGCTGAGTCATCGTTAATGCCTTGTTTAATCGTAGGAATCCTTAGCAGAATAGTTTAGCGATTACAAAAATTAAGCGACAACTCCATGTGGCCACTGAAATTAAAAATGAGAAACATATTTTTTCAAGCTGATATACTATATTAAAATGAAGAAAAAAAATACCAGAGTGTATTCCTTTCGAGCTATGATAAAGTCATTTGCCCTTGGAGACCGTTAAATTAATTAAGCCTTTTAATTGTCATATTAATTAGAAATTCCGAGAAAAGATGTTTCGCTCAAGACATTCTGGAAGTGTTGTCTTGTATAATTCCTTAGTTGTAATGTTTATACTTTCTAATAAAGGTGTTCTACCTGTTACTACGATACAATTGCTGAAAGTAGAGATATTACAAATTACTCATGGAAATAAGTGAATTGCAAAAGGGAAATGTAGACGAGCTTACACATTTGCTGATTAAACCATTATTAATACGATATCCAATCATCCCAAATTAGTTCTAATCGTGTTGAAGGTAGCTCTCAGAACATCCCAATTTTTTACGACTGCGTCAGGCTAGGACGTAAAAAACCGCCCTGCTTCGTCGGCCATAAGGAGACCAAATATATCGATCGTGATGGCGATCCGTAAATGTTTGAGATTAGCGTACATTTCAATTTTCTTCAACCATTGAGGCAGACAGTCACTTTCTTTCCCAGTATACTTCTTCGGCATTATATGGAACCCTTCATTATCATTATTAATTCTCCCACCTTGTTCGTCCGTTTGTGCGACCCGTTCTCTTCGGTCTCTATTATGCATCTCTTCTATGCGCTGTAATGTGGTTTCGATGCGTCGTTGAAGAATGCCGCTAATATAGTCGTATGGTTGATCCAAAGGCACCTCGCTTAGTTCTGCCATTTCGGTGCGTAGTGGTTGATTTCGTCTTCCGGACCTCAAAATCATGTAGTGGTGCTTTTCCAGTTAAACCGGATTCTCCCACCAATTTTTCACGCTGCTCTGTTCGTAATTTATAGTTGATGTCGGGACTCTCACTCACTCAAAGTAAAAAAGATGAGATATACTACGAGGAATCGTAATACTTTCAGTAACTGGATCGCACACCAAGTAGTCAGTTGTACTCACCACTTCAGATCTATATTTCTAAGAAAGCGGCACTAAGTCCGTACTTAGGTTAAACTGATAAGTTGTACAGGTTGCTGGAGAAATTACCGTCAGGGTCCACACCTAAAATATCCTCTTTTGTTTGCTGAAATCATTTGCTTGTATACATCTCTGTCCTAAAATTATAACACAGCTATTAAAAGTATAAAAAATTAATAATAATTAATTAATTAATTAATTAAACTTATATTTGCCTTTTCACATAATCCAGCTAACTGAGAAGTGTTGGTTTCATTTGACGTACGTTCATGCTACCTAAGGTCCCCCATGAACTTTCAACGTGATGTTACAGTAGTTATCTATGTCAGTTTTTGTGTTTATAGTACCTGACGAGCTATTTCAAAATTTGGCTCAATGATAACAATGAAAATTACCCTTGCCGCAGTGTTATCTATATAGTAAAAGTAAATGAGAACTGGCTACACTTCTTCATATTGCACTGGTGACTGACTTAAGCAAAATAATCTCGACAATTTTGTTAGATACACTACCATGCATGAAATAATCAAATAAATTTCCCGCATCGAATATTTAGTTTGTCATGGATGGCTATCATACTCAGTTCTCTGAAGAGGGACGCACTTACTGGATGTGGTACTACTGTAATTTAATGTAATTATTATTTTAAATAGGAAATATGATGGCTGGGTATGTACTACCCCGTACCTCAAGACAATAAAAAATGTTGGAGGATAAGGCAGCAGTACATGAGACTGCGAAGATGTTCATGACAAAACAACGTAATTTAAAGATGGACCGATATGTAGCTAGTATGGTACAAACGTTATAAGTTTAAATTTAAATGATTTACCTCTTTAACATTGCAGGAGTTATTTGATTAGTTTTGCTGAAGCATCGTTGTTGACAGCATATGGGAAAATGGCCTCTTTTCTTGATAAATGGTAACTTTGTTGACTGTGCATCAATTTAATGCCTGAAGAAAGCTACCATGTGATTTACTAATATATTCTGCATTGTGTAGAAAAGTATGAAAAACGTAAAGTGCTCAGCACAAAGCTTATGTTAAATATCATAAATTATTATAAACTTGTTATTAAAACATTTTGCTAAAAACTACAGCATTTAAGTTTAATTGCAAACCAGAGATCAAAGTACCTTTTTACTTCACTCTGAAGGAACCTTATTTGGGATACCCTTTATTTAAATAATAACGTTTATTTTATACAATGCAAGATGGATACGGTTTGCCTATTACTGACAACTTGAGTTTTTGCAACTGGGAACGTTTCTTTTTAAATCCACATTAACATTTAACTATAACCCCCGCTGCAGGCAGGTATACACGTGATTTCGGATCAATTCTCGTGATATACCACAAGCCAATTCTATCATATCAACTCATGTGTCTCAGTCGTCATATGGGGCTTTCTCGCCATTGAGGTCCCAAATACAGAAAACGGACGACTGAGAGATCAAACGGGACCGAGCATTCTTATCATTTAGGCATACGTTAACAACACTAGCACACGGTATCCAACGACAACACACGCATTGTGTTGATCAACATTGCATTTTATTCACATGACAATGCGAATGATACGTTAAAAAACACTCTAATGCAGACACAGAAAAAAAGGGGTCAAGAGTCAGCTCAGAAGTGTACTCGGCCATGTTTTATGGTCAGTGAAAGTGACGACAAAAAGTGACAGTGCAAGATTGGTAAAGTGCCAAAAGCACAGTGAGGCCTTTCGTAAGCAAAGATGAAAAAGTCTAGATCTGTGTAATTTTGCAAACTGCTATTGGTTGAATTAACAGTTATTTACTTTATTTTTTATTATTATTTTTATTTATTTATTACTTCGTAAATTTCTCTACAAGCTAAATACTCTCCTTTTGTATGTTTCTCCATTGTATGCTAGTTTAGGGTCCCGTTTTAGTACTGCTAAAAGTATTGTAGCATCGGTTGAATGCTGTCGTCCGATAAGCATGGTGCACGGTAGCATGATATAAAATAACTCCTAATAAGAAAATACGACATAGGCCTATATTCCGAGTAAATGCAGAAAATTGACAGATAAGAGTATGAAGTTCCATAACTGCAAATAAACTCTTAATGGACAATGGATTGCAGATTGTCGTCAAACCAATCCATTACTGTAATTCGGAAACTGTACATAGTCCTGTGTACATCCGCATGAATTCACCAAAACATGTTAATTTACTCAGTTTATATAACGGATCCTATGAATAATTATCGCCTACTCGAACGGTAGGAATTGGAAAATGTTAGCATACGCTGCATTAAAATCAAACGCAACAATAATTACACATGTTACACAACTATGTGAAATGCATCACAAACAGGACCCAAGAGACATATTATCTGCATACTTCTCTTCGTTTAACATTTAACGTGTGTAAATAACACTCATGTCAATGTGCGGGCAGGAAGTTGTTAAAACAAACAAGCGCCGATATTTCCTAAATTTGTATTGTTTTTTTTTATAATAAACAAAGAACTTTACCGACTTACAGTGATTACCTAAATGTTTACTAAACGTCTGTATGTCGCTTCTCAAGTTTCAATTCCTTTTGTGATATTTTGTTACATGTTTGTTTGCGTTTTTGTTCTTTTTATTTCTGTTTGTTTGTTTGTTGGTTTAGTGGACTACACATTTTGGATATATGTAAAATCACAATTGTATTCTCTCGTTCAAGACAATATGTTAATTATCCAGCCACCAAATTTGAGAAGTTCCAGTCCGGTTTGGATATTCAATGTTACTTCCTTCAGATGCAGTATGAGTTTCGTCTGCTCTGGTACTATGCTCAAGTTCTGTCCTTTGTTTTCTTGACTTCTTGCACCGTTTCTTTATCATAGATAGTATTGATAATATTCCGACCAGAACTGACAAACTTATCCCAACAAAGACGAGTATTCCTGCAGCCCCGTCTGAAAGTTAACATGTTAATCATTATACTTCAATTATAACCACGCCCTTAATTAAATAAAATAATGTATCGAAAGAATAAAGATATGAACAAGGTATATCCGTTAGTAATGAGCGTTTGAAATTAAAGTTGACATCGTGAAAAAGACCCGGCTTTAGCAAAAGACCCAGTGTAAAATGTGATATTTCATCTCTCGGAATCTGTCGCATTTATAAGTGTAGCTGGTCTTCTGCCTATCAAAGCGCCTCACTTAGTGTGTGTTCACCATCGTTCATTTACACTGAACGCCTTTGCCTATATATTGAAATAATTAAGAATCTGCGTGCTGACCAGTTTTATTTAACAAAGCATTGACTCCGCATTTCAGAATGACTGTTGCCTGGTATGATGAACCCTGTTTCCTTTTTATGATGTTTGGTATTGCCGAGTCTGTAATACTAGGGTGTTGACATTATTTAAATGATTGTCCCTTTTAGCTAAGACATGTTTTAATCTAGCGAACCACAGTGTCAAATAAAAATATAATCCCCTTCTTGGGGTCTTACAAGAAGATGACCCGTCAGAGTTTGACCCTCCGTCAGGTTGAACGGTCACTAGAATAGACTGATGGTCAATTTTGCCTTGAAATGATTGATATTCTGCTTCCAAAAATTCCGCCTTGTAGTGGTGGATGTAGAAATTTCAAACAACATTGACCAAAGGCTACGATGAGCAGTGTAAGAATCGTCGATCCTAATTTGGTGAAAGCCCCTGATAAGCCAATTTTGTAATAAGAGTGTCCCTTTATAATAGGCACATTCTTCTTGAACCCCATGTGACTACGTCGTAAGGAGCAAACCTTTCCCCATAATGCATAATTCTTTTGCGATGCAATACATCTTTCATTGAATTGACTACGGAGTAAACAGTAAACCAGAAAGCTCGAAAAAAGCTAGTTCATTGTTGTCATCGTAATAAAGGTGAAAACCATCGGCAATAAGATAATTCAATAAAGTTACGCAGCCTTTTAGAAGCGATGACAATTCAGAAACACGTCGGATGTATTGACATCGTTTTTAAGCGACCTCGATTTTCGACTGACGACAATGATACACATTAGATTTGACTGGATTAACAGAGAAATATGACTGACGATTTGTCAACCCTCAGTATGCCGAATCTGTTCTCGACAACGCGGGATCCCCTTTCTTTCATAGATAGGGCGTATTTTGTTTTTGTTAACACCTATTCTGATTACCGAAATACAGAGTTCATACGCTTGCTTATAAACGACACATCCATGCAGACCCCATTCATTGTTCGTTTCAGGAAAATGTTATTAAAATGTAGAAATGTTAATAAATATTTACTGTCTGGTCAAACAAAAAAATCTCTCACCAGAGTCTGATTCGCCTTTCACAGAATTCCTTCCCGACTTAACGTCAGCTTGACCAATGGTCTTGACTAGCGGAATATCTCCGTCAGTGCGCAACTCAAGATTGTCTTTTTCAGCTTAGAGTAAATAACAATGTAGACATAGTTGAAATCGTTCTATTAGTTTTGCAAGGTGAAAAAATAGCTAAATGGCGGTCACACTCGTATACGTAGCCATGACATTTCTTAGCAAGACCTCACAAGTAGATAATGCCATTATATTTGAACCTAGCAAATCGCGGCTGTGTATTTAAGTAAGTTGTACAGCAAGTGGAGAAACACTTCTTCGAGTCTTTAATTAAGATAACGCCCTCAGAGTTTGACTATCTTAAGATTGAACGGGCACTTGTACAAACTGACTGTCGATTTTGCCCTGACATTGTTTATATTCAGCTTTCGAAAATTCCGCCTTGTAGAGGAGGACGTAGAACTTCAAACAACACTGACCAAAGGCTACGATGAGCGTTGAAAGAATCCCAATCCTAATTTTGGTGTAAGCTGCTGATAAGGCAATTTTGTAATAAGTGTGCCCCTTTATGATAGAGCAGGCAGATTGTGCTTGAACCCCATGTGACTACGTCACAAGGAGCAATGTCTCCCTTTAGTGCAAAATTCTTTAGCAATGCAATAAACTTTCATTGAATTGACGGAGTAAACAGTAAATCGGAAAGCTCGAAAACATCTACTTCATTGTTGTCATCGTAGTAAGGGTTAAAACCATTGGCAAGAAAATAAATCCATAAAGCTACGAAGCATTTTAGAAGCGATGAGAGTTCAGAAACACATCGGTCGTGCTGACATTGTTTTTAAGTGACCCCGGCAATCGACTGATGACAGATGATCATAAGCTGATGACTGATGATATATTGTTTATTTGACTGGAGTAACAGAGAGATATGACTGATAATTTGTTTTCCTGCAGTATGCTGAATCTGTTATCGACAACACAGGAATCTTTCTTTCATAAATAGGCTATGTTATGTTTTCTATGACACCTACTCTGATTCCCGAAATTCAGAGTTCAAACGCTTGCTTATAAAATGCACTTCCATACAGACCCCTCGTTCATTGTTTGTATTCCGAAAAATCTATTAAAATGTACAAATTTTTATATGAATAAATATTTACAGTCTTGATGATGTCAAAGATAGATTTCGTCAAAAAGAGGAATCGCTCACCAGAGTCTGATTCGCCTTTCACAGAATGCCTCTCCGAGTTAGCGTCAGGTTGACCAAAGGTCTTGACAAGAGGAAAATCTCCGTCAGTACTTAATTCAAGATTGGCCTTCTCAGCTTAAAGTAAATGACAATGTAGACATAGTTGAAATCGTTCTATTGCTTTTGGAAGGTGAAGAAGTAGCTAAATGGCGGTCACGCTCTTAGCCATGACATTTGTTAGCAAGAACTCACAAGACATTTCCAGCGTAGATAATGTCATTATATTTGAACCTAGCAAATCAGGGCTGTGTATTGAGGTACGTTGTACAGCCAGGGAAAAACAGTTTTTTTTTCACCGACTCTGCATTGTCTTCAGCTTACCAGTTGAGCTACATCGATGATCCACAGGACCACGTATGCAAACTTTGATGATGCTAACATATATAACGTAAAGCTTGTCTGCTGTTGTACAGGTCGTTTGACTTCCGACATTCGCAAATTAAAAAAGTGATAACAAAGTATGATAAACAAACAATTATGTATGTATATATACTTATAGTATTGTGTTTTATGTAAAAAGAGAAGCAGATAAACTTATATTTGCTGATTAAATCGACAGTACTTCACCATGCAATTATCCAAATTAGTTCCAATCGTACGTGTGATTATGATGTTTGCTATTTCCGAGTCTGTAATACTAGGGTGTGGACATAAATTAAATGATTGCCTCTTTCAGCTATGACAATGATATATTTTAGATTTGACTGGATTAACAGAGATATATGACTGATGATTGTTTACCTGCAGTATGCTGAATCTTTTCTCGACAACGTGAGACCCCTTTCTTTCATAGATAGGGTGTATTATTTCTTTTGGTAACACGTAATTCCTGAAATTCAGTGTTCATACGCTTGCTTATAAACTACACTTCCATGCAGACTCCTCTTTCATTGCTTGTATACCAAAAACTGTCATTAAATTGTAGAATTTTTATGTTAATAAATATTTACAGTGTCGACGAATTCAAAGATAGATCTTGTCAGGGGAAAAATGGCTCACCAGAGTCTGATTCGCCTTTCACAGAATGCTTTCCAGACTTATCGTCAGGTTGACCACTGGTTTTGAATACAGGGATTTCTCCATCAGTACTTAATTCAGGATTTTCCTTCTCACCTTAAAGTAAATGACAATGTAGACATAGTTGAAATCGTTCTATTAATTTTTGCAAGATTATATTTTTTCCTAGCAAATCAGGGCTGCGCATTTAGGTAAGTTGTTCAACCAGGGAAGAAACAGTTTTCCACAGACTCTGCATTCACTTCAGCTTACCACTTGAACTACATCGATGATCAACAGGACAACGCATGAGAACTTCGCTGATTCTGACATATAAACGTGTAGTATGTCTGCTGTTGTACAGGTCGTTTGGCCTCCAAAATTGGTAAATTAAAAAAAGTGATAACAATGCAAATCACATCGTAATAGCATCAACACCAAAGTGCCTATCCAAGATTGTTCTGCTGCCAATGATTGTCTCTCTACTAGCAATAAGTCACCATAGTATTTGTCTAAATTGAATGGCAAATGATTATTTGATTCGCGTCAAGTGCGTGAGCATTTGGATAACTACGCGTACTTTTTTTCGAAAACACACATATAGGCATGCAAGCGCATGATTTGATATTTCAATAAAGTGGGTCAAGTATGGTATTTTTGATTATTCGATATATATATATATATATATATATATATATATATATATATATATATATATATACATATATATATATATTATATAGCCTATACATTTTAGCTTTTTACAAAATCGTTTGCAGGTCAATTATTCAGACTCTTACATCCTGCATGTACGACTTCAGAGTTTGTTTCACTTCTTTGCATATCTTTAGGGTCTGTTAAATAAACTAAGATGAATGCATGCATGCATGCATGCATGCATGCATTCATGTTAGTTCATTTAACAGATATGTAGTAAGTAAGTAAGTGAGTTATGTAAGTAAGCGAGTAAGAAACCGAGTAAGTAACCGAGTAAGTAAGTAAGAAAATAAGTTAATATGTATGTATGTATGTATGTATGTATGTATGTATGTATGTATGTATGTATGTATGTATGTATGTATGTATGTATGTATGTATGTATGTATGTATGTATGTATGTATGTATGTATGTATGTATGTATGTATGTATGTATGTATGTATGTATGTATGTATGTATGTATGTATGTATGTATGTATGTATGTATGTGTGTGTGTATGTATGTATGTGTGGTATGTATGTATGTATGTATGTATGTATGTATGTATGTATGTATGTATGTATGTATGTATGTTTGTATGTATGTATGTGTGTATGAGAGAGAGAGAGAGAGAGAGAGAGAGAGAGAGAGAGAGAGAGAGAGAGAGAGAGAGAGATAGAGAGATGTTTTATTGTATACTCCAGGTGAATTCATTTTATATCAAATAATTCGAGATGTAAGAATATTGCAGGTAAAGATACGCTTAAAATTGGTTGTAAAATATAATGCTAGGTTTGAATTGTTGAAATACTAGCAAGGAGTTTTTAGGCGGTTACATAATTAAGAAGAAGAAGTTAAAATAATAATAACCAGCATTTTTCATTTGAACTATTATGATCAGGTAATTTTCATATTGTTGTTGTTGATTTTAAATTTGAATGTATCTAAGCATATTTTGATGCATTCTCGTATCGTGTTTGCTATGCGTAGACCCAGGTGCTCAGAATATAATATTGCCAGTAAATTATAAGGCCTGGAATAAAATGACATAAATGTACAACTTTACCAGTTATGTCTGTATCATATTGTAATTGATCTGTAGCAACCGCAGCATATAGCCTCTTAGGTTCTTTTTCTATTGCGTGCATAAAATTCCATGAAATAACGTTTTGACGTTCATGTAACTCACAATGTTAATATGTTATGAATTACTTTTCTAATCCATGCAAGGAATGTATTTTTCATACACAGCGACTAATGTATAGACATGCAGATTTAAATGGCTTTTCAATCTGTTATTACTACCCGTGGAAAAGAGCAGTTTTAAGAATAAAAGTCTGCTTCAATATCATACGATAACACAAGACGTAATATAATGCACCTATATCATTTTCCGTCTCCACTTGTAATATTAGTTCATGACGAGGTTTTGGCGAGTAGGTGTGAGAAATGAACAAACTTCAAAAGTATACATTAACGTCATTGTCTCCCAATCCTCCATATTTAGTGTGCCACTGCCAGTTTCTAAATATAATATAATATAATAATAATAATAATAATAATAATAATAATAATAATAACAACAAGGCAGTATTGCTGAAGCAATGAGTACTTGGGCCGTGATAGAGTAATTTTGAGGACAATATACTACTATTCAAATATGGTCTTGAATTTCCTCCTGTCAATTAGGCATTTGATTAACTGGTTATTAAACGAAGCAATGGCATGACAACGGCAAAATATGTCTAGCAACTTTTGTTGAGTTTGAGGCAGGGGTTCTTTATTTATAGTGGAAATTGCTTAAACTCCTTAAATATTCAAATTACAGCAAATTTCTTTTGTTCTCGATGGTAGATGTCTAATATTTAGATTTCTACCCTATAGTTATCCCTATATACCAAAAATCGGACATCCAGCTCTATTGGCTTGCTCAGAATTAGATATGTGCATAATTAATGAGGTACAATATGTGGTGTCATAAGTGTTCCATCATACCAATATAGTATGAAGGGTGTAGCACTTGTGGTTACTGAGTTGTGGACAAATATATATATTTGAGGTCAAAGGTCATTGAGGTCACGTGACATTTTGTCAAAATAATTGTATTGCTAAGTTATTCCTATATACCAAAAATCAGACCTCTAGCTCTATTGGCTCGCTCAAAATTAGATATGCGCATAATTAATGAGGTACAATATGTGGTGTCATAAGGTGTCTTATCATACCAAATATGAAGGATGTAGCACTTGTGGTTAGCACTTGTGGTTACTGAGTTGTGGACAAATATATATATTTGAGGTCAAAGGTCATTGAGGTCACGTCACATTTTGTCATAATAATTGTATTGCTAAGTTATTCCTATATACCAAAAATCAGACCTCTAGCTCTATTGGCTCGCTCAAAATAAGATATGCGCATAATTAATGAGGTACAATATATGGTGTCATAAGGTGTCCTATCATACCAAATATGAAGGGTGTAGCACTTGTGGTTACTGAGTTGTGGACAAATATGTATATTAGAGGTCAAAGGTCATTGAGGTCACGTGACGTTTTGTCAAACAAATTATATTGTTAACTTATCCCTATATACCAAAAATCAGACCTCTAGCTCTATTGGCTCGCTCAAAATTAGATATGCGCATAATTAATGAGGTACAATATGTGGCGTCATAAGGTGTCCCATCATACCAAATATGAAAGGTTTAGCACTTGTGGTTACTGAGTTATGGACAATAATGTATATTTGAGGTCAAAGGTCACCAAGGTCACATGATATTTGTCAAAATGTCTGAGATATCTGCGTGAACCGATGGACTCACTGATGGACTCACGGACGGATATGACCCAATCTATAAGCCCCCTGGACTTTATCCGTGGGGACAAAAAACTGTCACTGCATCCTTTAGGCAATATGAATACGATGAGAAACTAAATTTTTATTTTTCTTGGCCTTATACATGGGAGTCTATGGAGAACTGCCTTATACATGGGAGTCTATGGAGGTGTAAACTAAAAAGTCCTCTAACACGGCCAAATTCGATCGCATTGTGAAACAAATCGACGTGCATCTGTATGGGGTTGGGTACTATTCTTGTGCAAAGTTTGAAAGAAATTGACCAGGGCATGTCTGAGATATCTGCGTGAACGGACGGACTGACATGACCAAACCTATAACTCCCCCAGGACTTCGTCAGTGGGCACTAAAAACAACGCAACAGTTATTACAGCTACACCGGCGGTAGGTTCATATCCAGAGCCCCGTACGGTCTGCCGCCGTCGCTTGAAAACAATCTCATAAACCTGGCCATATTGGCAACTGTGTATGTGCAGCTGGATACTTGACTTTCCGGAGAAGGCGAGCTGCCACGTTCAAGCTCAGGATTATTTGTCGATCAAATTTCAGTAAATTTACCTTACCTGGATGAAATTTTGTCTATAGGCTGAAATTTTGCCGAAGTTTGACAAAATTGCATCGACTTTTCAGGTTCATATCCGACATTTTTGAGTTTTGAGTGCAGACAGAAATAAGTTTTGAGGCAACATGGCTGCGACCCCATGTTGACCCCTAGCCCTGCGTACGATGCTATGTGCTACAGCTAACACACAGCATCGTACGCAGGGCTAGCGAGAGAGTTGCCGACATCGACGGTTATTTACGAGAAGTGAATAAAAGACTGTCATTTTTGGAAGCGATCGAGTAGCTGAGGTAGGCTGGGATACGACTTGGGCCCAAGAACGCTGAATTTCGGCAGTAATTTGGCTTTTTACGTCAAGTCCCAAAATGGATTTGAAGTCACCGACCCTACGTACGGGTCTTTGCAGGGCTGTGGTGAGCAGGGCGATTAGCTGTAGCGGAACATTCAGCATCGTACGCAGGGCTAGTTGACCCAAGTGAAAATGTGTTCGCGATCAAATCTTCCTATATTTTTTTCAGAATTTTCGACAAAATCATTGCTTCTTAAATCTTTTGTAAAATATATGAACACAATTGGAACTATTTTGTGATTATAAGATCTTGAGCATTTTGTTATAATCTATTTAAAAATCATCAATTTAACACTGTTTTTGTGTGAAGGCGGGGGCAAATTTCATAAATTATTTTTAATTGCACAATCATTAAATACATCTCGAACAAATTTTACATTTTTGTCTAGCTTTTCGCAGGCTCAGGAAAGGAGAACCCATTAAACGTAACTGATTTGTCAATTTTGTTTAGTTTCAGTCAAAATACAAATTCCCTTTCCAAGGTTGATTTGTAGGCATTTACTGTTCTCACCAAACGATGCATGATAAAATTTTAAATTTTCGATGGGAAAGTGGCCTTCTACCTCTACCGAAATTAGATCTGCTGTAGTGTATGTTTTTTTGGTGATCTCTCTTTCAAATGATTTGGTAGATGTTAAGAAAATGTCTTGTACATTTATTTATTTCATATACAAGGAAATGAGACCTGGTAAATTTGATTAAACTACCCTTTTCTTGTGAGTGTGCTAATTAATGCTGGAAAATTTTACAAAATCACTGAATTATTTCAGCCCTTCTATTGAAAATGAACTATTTTTGGTAGATGCAAAGAAATGTAATCAATATCATCTGTCTGTTGAAACCTTAAAATATTAACGGCGGAAACCAACAGTTTTGTCTGGAATTTTTAGGGACTGTGCAGAGATGTCTTTGCAGCTTTCAGGGACCACTCCGAGGAGACCCTAAAACTTTTAGCGACCACACTGACTTACCTTGAATCTTTCAGGGACCACCCAGATGAGTCCTTGAAACTTTTAGGGACCACCCAGATGTGACCCTAAATCTTTCAAGGACTATCCTGGTGTGACCTTGAAACTTTCAGGGACCACCCAGATGAGTCCTTGAAACTTTCAGGGACCACCCAGATATGACCCTGAATCTTTCAAGGACTATCCTGGTGTGACCTTGAAATTTTCAGGGACCACCCGGATGAGTCCTTGAATTTTTCAGGGACCATCCAGATGAGACCCTGAATCTTTCAAGGATTATCCTGGTGTGACCTTCGCTCATCAGCTTGTGCATTCACAAGCATTACTTGTTAAAGCTGACAGGCAGAGGAATCACTGGAAAGATTTGGTCCAACTTCCTGCACATAAGCGTCAATATTCCCAATACTTAAACTGGGAATCTCATGGTAATATGATTGCCGAATCTGTATCGAGACGTCTTGGAGCCATATGGCGTATACGCAAATTTCTCGACCAGAAAACCTGTGAGTTGATGGTGAAAGCGTTAGTTTTTCCATTGATGACGTATTGTGGCGTTGTCTGGATGACGTGCAGTAAAGGAATGCAAACAAAGATTCAGAGGTTGCATAGTAGAGCAGCCAAATTAGTTCTTGGTAGGGGAAAGTTTTCTTCGTCATCACTGGCCTTATCTCATCTAAAATGGCATCCTATAAAACCATCAGTGGAATATACAGTTAGCTGTGATGACTTGGAATGTTTTAATAGATTTGCCCCTCCATATTTATCTACTGATTTTCAAGAGCTTATTTTGTTAAGCGCTTCCAGGCGTTTTACAAGATCTACTGTTAGTGATAAATTAATTGTGCCCATGTCCCGCCTACAGAAGGGTAGAAACACATTTCTGAATAGAGGCACAAGACTATGGAATACTCTACCCTCATATATAAAATCTCAAAAAGAACTTTGTAATTTTAAATCTTTAGTGAAGAAATATGTTTAATTTGTACGCTTTGTGTTTTTAAGTCTCGTCACTTTTGATGTACTTTTGTCAATTTTATTCATTCTACGTGTCTGTTTTTATTTGTTTGTTGTGTACCTTTTGCTTTTTATGCAGGACGTCATGGGAGATCATAAAACACCTTGTGTGGGAAATGAATTGACTTATCCTGTTTAAATAAAGTAAAATAAATAAATAAATTCAGCACCTCGGAGTTAAGATTATGTAATTGCTTAACCCAGCGTCCTCATGGCTCCGATGTGTGACTGGTCGGCCGGCGCTGAAACACGTCTTTGCGTATTAATCACTCGACGAGATCTACAAGGCATGTTCTCCCTGGCATAAATGTGATGAACTGGGCAATGGCTGAACCTTCAGTCGATTTAAACGAGTGTCTTGACGATTAATGGCAATGTACTCGTTTGTTGAATATGCTGTCCGAACCGACGCGACGCTGGTAAACAATTTGCATGATGGCATATTCCATTTTAATCCACAGGGACACCTAGGGCGCATCGCGCGATTGTGTAAGGTCCCGGGTAAGGTACATGTTGCTCTTTTATGCTGTAAAGTTTTCCCATCATTTAAAATACAGTGGTTGTATGTTACAGTCTTCATGATTAATTTGGAGATGTAGTCAATGATGCTTTTCTCGTTAAGCGAGACACCGAATCGTACACCAAATAATATGGTCCTTGCCAATTAACATAATAAAGGTCACGGGTCACCTTGTTGTGAGACTCTGCATTGTTTCAAGTCGATTGTGTAAACGACGAGACGTTCGAATGAATTTTGTCCACTGCACTAATCCTTCGTCGGGAAAGGTTACCAATTCTGAATGTAGGACGTCCATTACCTCAATTATTTAATGACAGGACTACATGGAAAGCCACGGAATACTGGATATCGCCGATGAATTTGATGTATGTTACCAAGGTCCTTTGTGGAGTGACAGTGCTGTTCCCGATCTCGACAATGATGTCAGCAACTGTGATCGTAGTGTGAACCACAGAGTAATATCAGACAGAGTGGCAACACTTGCATGCCTTTTGTTCCATGGTCGTCTCTGTAGACTATTGGCTTTTCATATTAAAATGAGCTTAAAAGGTGTTAAACTTTTTGGAGGCTTGGTTTGTGGTTGATAATTACACGAGATTATGCGAAATACGACGAGATGGCATCGTACTGCCAGTCGCGTAGCAACCATAGTTACTTTGTGAGCTCTCAGGCCAGAAACACTGCCTCACGCCAATCAAAACATAACACGCCAGCAGTTTCATAAACATGTCCTTTCTTGGCGCACGTGTAAAAGACGGTATGACTGACCGTAAACCATTGAGTAAAACCAGACAGTATCGATAAAAGACTTTCAAATTTGGTTCAAACACACTCATTATATATTCATAAAAATATGAGAGGAATTTTTAAAACGGTAAAACCCACTTTCCTGAAGCTAAAAACACTTCCGTTTTCGCCAGCACATCAATTCCGATCAGCACCACACGACAACAACAACAAAAGCTTTGTCGAACATACTTTCGCTTAACAATTGGTGAAAATCCGAAAATTACCGAAGGGTGCATGGTCGGCACTCTTCGGAAAAGAGAGCCAAGAGCTTCGTGAGGCGAGGCAAACATGGATTGCTTACGTAACCGCTTCACGCCTTAAACAATAGCTGTTGCCACTCTGTCTGATATTACTCTGTGTGTGAACGGACTAAGTCTATGAGTCCTTGAATCTTTCAGGGAGCAATTGAGGTGTCCCCGAATCTTTCGAGGACTATTTTAATGTGACCGTGCAACTTCACAGACCGCCAAGACGAGTCCTTGAAGCATTCAGGAACCACCCTGATATGTCCCTGGATCTTTTAGAGACCACTCCAAAGTGACCTTGAAACTTTCAAGGACCACCCGGATGAGTCCTTGAAACATTCAGGGACCACCCGGATGTGTCCTTGAAACTTTCAGGGACCAACCTGAGGTGTCCCCGAATCTTTCAAGGACTCTTCTAATGTGACCTTGAAACTTTGAGGGACCACCCACATGAGTCCTTGAAACTTTCGGGGACCACCCTGATGTGTCCCTTAATCTTTTTAAGGGACCACTTAGATATGACCCCTAAACATTATTTGAAATAGTAAAGAACCAATCAGATATGATCCCGAAACCTTCAAATGCATTCAGGTCCTCTAAACAATACAGCAATCATCAAGTTTTGACCTTTAATCTTGACATTTTCAAGAATGTGTATCAATTAGATGAAATATTCTTTAAAAATTGTCAAAAAGGATAAATTTACAATTTTTGAAGAGCAGATGGCTTAAAATACTACAATTTTTTTAAAACTACTTTAACATTTAGTTCGATAATTACAGTTTTGATATTTTCACTAGAAAAATTGATAATTACTAAATGCTTTGAGTAAACCCTCTCTTAGAGAGCATATTCTGTGACTTTTACTGTTCATCTTATAATCACAAAATAGTTCCAATTGTGTTAATACTAAAATAAAAATGCGATGTGCCATGTCTCCAGATTTCTAAAATATCGTTAGTTGACCGTTCGACGGAATACTCATTTCGCAAACTTGTGACGCAGTTGAAATTCAATACTGACCGCCAAATAATCTTAATGAGCGAGATCATTCTAGACATCCTCCAAATTATCCAACCATTCGCGTTAGAGTTCAGCTCGCTTAGAGTATATCATAACATTCTTCGGCCTTCGTTTAGATCGACCCTAATCTCTCCCATTTAGGAAATAAATACACAAGCTACCTTGACAAACTTCGCGCACCATCCAGGACCAAACGCACTACAAATCTGTCTTGACGTCATCATCTCCTTACATGGTAATCGGCATACCGTATTTTTTAGCAAAGGAGACACAGAATACGTCGGAGTATTCAGTTTCAAAACGTATTACATTGTGTGATGTTGTCAAAAAAGGTAATGTTACTGCAGTGGTATAAATTACAAAACACAAAAGTTCAAATCAGTTTATTTTGGACTGGCTTTACCCAACATTTCATATTGTTTCTTATGCCAGATTTGACCACGTGCTTACTGGCGACCCCTTTACATGCAAATTTTGTGTCAAATGGTGTGTTCTCCTGGAAAAACAAACGTACGATTTCTATATGAAGGAGGCGAAATTTGCCCTCAAAACTCGAAACCATCCCTTTATAGGGGTGTACCTAGCTATTTTGAACGAGCTTCTCGAATCTGCAGCTCTATTTCGAAATGATGGTCTGGTTTTCTCAGCTCAAGGATAAGTGTTCTCCATCGCTGTGGCATTACTATTCTCAACTGGGGGTACAGTTTTCAGTCGTAATGTTTTTCATTGTGTCCGGGATATAAAACCTTTCCTTTCCACAATTTTACTTTGGTTAACACTAGTCCACTAGTCTTGTCAGCGATTAAACATGTTTCAAGTTTAAATGTTAAATTCTGATCTCGAGCCCTCTTGTTCGACCAAACTGAAATTACCCCTCCCACTTTGGCTCGTCCAGTGGGTGTAGCAAGGGTCGTGCCATCGCCTAGGAAACGAAGGGTGCATTAATTGTTGCATTTCGATGCACATTTTGATTATATTCAGAAGATTTTGTGGCAAAAACTCAGATAGAGAAGCATTAATATTCACATCTCACTTATTCAAGACTGGCTGAGAGCAGCACTTCCATTCAGTTAACATCATTACGCCATTTATTATGCCAAGAAAGATGAAGCCAAGACATTTTGCCCTCCCTGGTCTCAGCCAGAAATGGTTATACCTTACAGAGTTTTTTCCCACGGAATGAAAACAAATGTACTTGGGCTGAGGCCAAGTACAATAATAATAATAATAATAATAATAATAATAATAATAATAATAATAATAATAATAATAATATTTATTTCTTGATAAACGCCTTCCATGTAAAAAACATCTCAAGGCGTATTACATTTCAGTTATAAAAATAGAGCAATGAAAATGGTTAAAAATCACACAAGTAACTCTCTTTAAAAAGATAAGTTTTTAAATGAGACTTAAAGACATTAAAATTATTATCACATCGGAATTTCGATTGCGGCCTGTTCCACAGCCATGGAGCATAAACAGAAAATGACCGATCTCCGTAAAACACAGTGTTAGCTATCGGCTGGTGTAAACTGATCGCTGCACCCTCAGCAGTCGACCGAAGAGTGCGCTCCAGATTAAGAACGCAAATAAGCTCCTCTATGTATCTCGGCGCTGTGTCGTTTAAAGCCTTGTATATTAAGGACAAAATTTTAAACTCTGTTTGCTATATATAGATAGCCAGTGTAAACTACGTAGTACCGGTTGAATGGAATCTGCTTTCTTTATTTTTAATACTAGACGTGCAGCTGAATTTTGTATCAGTTGTAACTTCCTGATACTCGGAAGGCCAAACATTAAACTATTACAGTAATCGAGTCTTGATGTAACGAACGCATGTACTAATTTTTCTGCAGAACTTGTATCATGAAGATTACGGATTTTTCCAATTTTCCATAAAGCAAATGAAGCAGACTTAGATAACTTTGTGATATGAGCTGACACAGATGCTGTTGCATCAAGTGTAACACCAAGATCACGAACTACAGGGGATGAATGAACACTAATTCCCTTAACCCGCAGATCACAAGCACGTGGTAGAACTCCATCACTAAATTTCGACGAGAATCTTATCACCTTAGTCTTGCCATCATTCCGAGCGAACAAGTTTGCAGACATCCATATAGTACTAAATAATAATCGCCATCAGAGCCATTATCATATACGTCTTGTTTCAAAAGACAGCTGCACAAAAGGAACCCTGCTGACGATCGAGACCCATAACACGCATAATAACTAAATGATATCCATTTGTATAAAATTCTGCCAGATGTGATGAGCTTCTCCCATACCAGATTACTCATGGGCTTAAAGATTACATATTAACAAATCGAACTGAGCAGTATTATATGTAAATGAAAAGCTGACTTAAATACTTCCATTCATACAACAATAAATAGTAGATGGCGCTTACGCAACTCAAACTGTTTTGGCAATGAACACAAACAGAAGTGATTTCAACTGGCTTTATAAGAAGTATGGAGTGACCGTTTGAGTGTAATTCTCATGACATTCTGTGTAGCAGATTTCTTTGTTTCTCGTGACATTATGTGTAACACCAGTTCCAGTTCGTTTCACACACTAGGCAGGCAGTTTCGAATTCGTAATTACGAAGCTATATAGTCCTGGTGCGCAATATGTGAACAAAAACTCTACACTTGCTTCAAGGGAGTACAATTGACGAAATATTTTTTCTTGCCATTAGAAACATGTCAAGCTATTTGATTGGAATAGGCTTGAAAATAAAGTTAAATGAATCCCAGAAGACTGGCAGGAAAACAGTTTGCACAACAACAGAACAAAGCCCAAAATATTCGTGAGAAACAAAATATATTATGACAGCTAACGACCACCTGGTATTTGAAGCACATTATGGCCGCGCCCTGGCTAGTCTTGGAGGAAAGCCAAAGTTTAACATCGGTGAGAAAGCTCGATGAACAAAAGCACACGGTGTTTTTGAGAAAAAGTACTTTCAACACTGAAAGAAGAGTTTTCTTATTCATCGGTGATTTACTCAGTACAATCCGACAGGTGTGCATTATGAAGAACCTGCATGATAAATAAATATTAGATACAATCTATGAAGATGAATTGCAAAGGTTAAATGCAGGACACGCTGCCTTCACTAAGGTTTTAAAAAATATTGAAAAACTAAAAAATGTCTCCACGACTTTTTATCCGACAGAATTGAACACTTTTTTCCATATCAGGTGTGTAGGCAAAAATAAGAGTTTTGTTTGTTTTACCCCTCAGTTATAGAATCTGTCCACTTTTAACGAAAATTAAACCTAAAACTCTTGAATGGTCTCTTTTAGACTCACTTGTAGATATAGTTGGAGAAAGCTTATTTTCGTGGCAACTTGGCCTTCCTGGCAGCGTATCGGAAGAAATTTCCATGTTGTTATAATGACATTATGGAAGACTGTTATCGCGAAAACAATCCATACAGAGTTTGGGGAAATGAATGCCGGTGCTGCTCATATCTTTAACTCCCCTTACTATATGTTAACTACAGTATTAAAGGGCAGGAAGAGTAAGCCAATGCGCCACTGGAGTCATTCAAGATAGGATTTTTACATATTTCATGATATGCAGCGCCTTTTCCGACAGTATTTTAAGGTTCATAAATATCTCACATAAGAGTATGTCTAAAAGTACATCAAACGCCATGGTAAACTATAAATTAACAGAGAAGTGGGTCAATCTCGTTATTATTCTTGTGCTCCTCATAAGTGTCTTCTGGATACCCAACAACGTAGGCTACTGAAAGGTGTTGAAACCTCCGCGCCAACGGTTATTGTTAAGAAGACTAGGCCTCTCATGCTAATGCTGCAGTAACATGTTGATGTCAGGTACTTTTTATATTATTTATGTCTTTGAATTTGACATTGCTATGGAAGGGTCCTTTAAAGACGCACAAAGGAGATTTACGGAGTAGTAGCTATGAATTCTTGAAATCCTATCGCGATGTGTCAGAGAGTAAATGATATCAAAAATAGATTACACAAATCTAGAATCTATTTCAACACTCTGGTGCCGTTTCCGTTGACATATTGACCACAAAGAAAGTCAGTGTAGTAAGAATTATTAATAAATAATCTCAAACGAAACTTGAAACACGTCAAACAGTTTTCAGTATAGTACACGCAACTGACCCGATAAAATCTTGGTATGACTGCTGCTGATCTTTCAGCCACCATTTTGGCCACCGTCCAAATTGTTCTGACGCCTGTTTCTGTGTCACCGGAGCCAGCCCCACTAGGACTACCACCACCACCACACCACCACCACCACCACCACCACCACCATATAGGATAAGTGCGATTGCTGCCACTATCATTCCAAGTGATGCTACGAGTGAAGCTTATGCCAGTCGCTTTCATTAGAAACGTTGTGACCCTCAGGCTTAGATCATGATCCCTAACAACCTCCTGCGATGAATAATTTGCTGCAATCTTTTAAAGGGGTATCAAACTCTTCATACTGCAGTTCAATTCATTTATCAATCTTTGCTTAATCTGCCTGAAGGTTGGGTGTTACCTTTGCAGGCGTGCCGCCGCGCCCCACACACCAATATGTTATCCAAATCATTGCAAAGCTCAGCAGCTGTGTTATATCATCATCCACAGCTCTGTATTCTTTGCCATTATTCGATTTTACTTTTGATCGCATCAATTACCTCATTATTTTTACTATACTATTGTGTGAGTTCAATCAATGAGCCAATTTCTTCCGGCGTTATCGTCTCTGTTGATGCTTTGTGGAGCAGGTCATACATACCCTCTTTGGTAATTAATTTGCTCTCTAAATAGAACTCTTTTCTCATATAGAGCTCATTTTGTCGTGTAATTTTCAATCTCGCACATCTGCACTAACCATAAAATCATCTTAATGTCATCACTTGAACTAAACTTATTCATGTAAGCACTACTGATATGGGCTTCTGCGGAGTACTCTGTTGTTCACAGGTGGTTCCTTCAATAAATTTTGTACCAGCATTTTTTTTTCAGAAATGGAAGCTTAGGCATATTGATAAGGTGCTTCAAGTGTAGTATCTGCTTCACGTATTTCATCATAAGCATCATCAATATATTTTTCGAGATCAATGTTTTCTCCTTCCACCTTTTTAGCTCATGTGTTCACACACTTGAGGTAATGTCAACGCGATGTATGTCTGTCTCCCTGTGTGTGTGTGTGAGCGTGTGTGTGTGAGTGTGTGTCTGTCCGTCTTTTACATAAATACTCAAAACGCCTGAACAGATTCAAGACAGATTTAGTAGACAGGTACCATATGCTAATTGCAAGAACTGATCACATTTTATTAAGTGTGGCTTTGATAACAGTGAAGTTATGCAATACCTTTTTTTTCATATAATGGTTTCCGTATGGAGACAATAATGACAGTGTCGACATATATGAAGAAATACTGCACAAAATTTGATGAAACTTTTCAGAGATGGCAATCTCAGAACATTATGATGATACTGTGTGTGCCATATCAATTATATGCTCATTTGCATACAAAATGAATTTTGTTGTAATATGGGACATAACTCTTAAAGTCGTGCACCAAATTTGATCATACATGCAACAAATATTGAGCTGACATATCTAATTTTACTGAGAAGTATTAGGCAGTGTCAAATTAATAAAAAGTCATTTGCATATTCTATAAACTTTCTAATTTGTGACATTTCTTTGAAATTCCTGCATCAAATTTGAAGATACATGCAACAAATATTAATCCAATATATATGTTATTGTACTTAGAAGCATTGGCAGTGTCAAGTTAGTAAGACGCTCATTTGCATATTTTATGAAGTTTTGTTGTTAGTTATTAAACTCCGATATAACTGCACAAAATTTGTGAAATCTGCTGCAGATACTTAGCCTACAGATAACTGACTGTGTTGTGAAGCATTGAGTCTTGTAAAGTAAATTAAGGGTTCATTTGCATATTTAATGAACTTTGTTATTAATGATATAACTCTAAAATCATGACGCCAAGTTTTGTAAAAGCTACTGCAGGCTTGATATGATAAATATCTAAATGTCGTGTGATCTGACAAATATCTAACTGTGGTGTAAAGCATAAAGTAATGTGAACTTAATAAAGGGGTCATTTACATACTTAATGAATGTAATTAGGTAGATAAGTCTGAAATCACGGCAACAAATTTGTTGAAATCTGCTACAGACATTGATCTGATAAATACCTATCATGCTATGTAACATTGAGCAGTGTCAAGTTAATTAAGGGTTAATTGGCATATTTAATTAACTTTATAATTAGTAATATAACTCCAAATTTACAGCATTAAACTTGATAAAACGTGCTACAAATGTTGATCTGATAGATATCTTATTGATCTGAGAAGCATTGAGCAGCGTCAAGTTATTACATGGCTCTTTGCATATTTTTATAAAGTGTTATAATTTGTGATTTAACTCTGAGAGTACTGTGCGCAACTTGATGGAACCTGCTACATTTCACAGTTCGTTGCCACTCTAAATTTGGAGGGTCGTTCGCGCAATCGCAGATTGTACGACCTCGTGAACTTTGATACGCGCATGCCTATTCAATCCCGATTACGTCACACAGATTACAGCGGGAATCAACTATTGAACTGTACTCACTCGGAAATGGACGGTGACCGGCCACAGTGCAGCCGGGCAAGTGGTAATAATGCCGGGACCGATCACTTAGCGAAGATAAATAGGTTGTTTACACACCAATTTCAAGCCGATTTAGACCTCAAGTTTAGCTTTGCCGTACATTTTCCTCTGTGTTCATAACTGAGCGCCCATTCATTGGTGAATTCCCGGGGATAGGCTAATTCATTGGTATTGGTATTATCACTGTAGCCTATGTACTAAATGATGAAGTTTCGGAATGCGAATTAAGTTGAACTTGAAGGCGACGTGCAAAGTAACTGATTTTACTCCATGCCCAATGTGTCTAGGTCGGTTCTGAATGTGTGACATACACGTGTTTGACTAGTTACAGCAGTGTATCTGTATTAAAACATGTATCTCGAGCATGCTGAAGCTTCAACATATTATTACGATGTGGTTTAACTACGGAACTCTTTTTCATGCCCTGGCCGAGAATAGATACTGGCCGAGAACAGGCGGAGGGTGTGTATAGGGACAGTGGAAAGTACGAAGTCAATGTCAGCCCTACCCACGTACTACCCTAGTGTGGGGTGTTTGGAAATTATCTTAATATTATATAGGGCTCAGCCCTTGGTGTCGCACCAGGGGTTAAGATTGGCAATGTTATTTGTATTGATTCATGATAAAATGTAATTAATTGTTACTTCATAAACGTTTATATGACAACTATGCCCAGTTTCCCTCTGATGAAAGCAGTTCACGTACGTACACAACGTCAAACCCTGCAGCAGTGCAGGTATAGATTTTCTGTAACGTGTAAAAATTTTGGACAAAAATTGGCAATTTTTACAATGATAACAGCCTATTGCGTTAAACAAGGGACGCATTATGCAATCATTATCATTGCAATGGTAACCGCACTGCCCACCTTCCACTTGCAAGCTGAAAACACGGTCCCTCGTGCTGAAAACTACAGCGTTCCGTCTAAAAACTGGCAATTTTTGAATCTAATTATTGACACAGGGGGCGCTTTTCTAAAATTAAATCCCAGCATTCTTTGCGTATGCCCCCGTTCATATGCACGACAGTTTTCTCCCTTTATCTACATAAACGATATTTTGTATGGGCGACAAGTGCATAATAACATTTACTGGCTAATAAAGAGGTATGTTTTATAAATGGCATGTTATATAATAGTAATTTGTTTCGTATTTGTTTATTTACGAGTACTCAAAAAAAAAAAAAACATGGCGGCGCCCACGAAAGAAGGGTACACTTCCGGTTACTCGCATAGTATATTATGAACTAGCGCATGCGTAGTCAGTAAGCCGCTGGCGCGACTATTAAGTTTGTCAAATGCACCAACCGCGGGAAAGACAACTTTGAAACATTCAGTCAATAAACATAGCTCTTTATCAAAAGTCTGCACTTCCAAAGTCTTTGAACCATCCACAGTTCGGCGTTCATCAATTTCGCTGGCTTGACCAGGCTAAACGAATACAAGTTGGAAGGGTAACCGATTTTCAAAAATGTCCCCCAACGTCCCCCGTCAACGTAGCTCAATGAAACTGCCATCCTTTGTTCATCTATATTTATCAATTGAATAACTCGAATGATATTGCTCACAAACACATAAGTACGCGAAAATGGGACTATTTTGAACTGCAGGTGCTTGGCCTGTCACTGCCGATACTGAAAACATGGAGGTGACGATCAAACAGAAAGCTCGAAAAGTTGGCAAATTACTATTCACCATGCTCTCTTGCTGCCATGATGTTGTAGTGAGGTTAGTCACGAGGTTAACCATGACCGATTTTTTCCTAACTTGGCCTTGCATAGCGTTAAAACAAAGGCCGAAATTAGCCGATGTCCCAAAGCAAACACGAAGACTTTGAAGTCAGTGACGTAATCGAGTTGAGATCTGGGCAAGCGCAGTCGTTCGAAAACGACCCTCCAAATTAAGAGTGGCACCGAACTGACATATAGTGACATAACAGATATCTGATTGTTCTGTGAAGCCTACTACTATTAATGAACCTGTTGTAAAACACGTGAGCACATTCAATCACATCTGGTTATTATTTATATCTCATGTAAGAAAAAAATTGTGTATTATTGATCTTTTACAACACAGTAGAGCAGAAGGATTCCATGAGGAGCAAAGGAAAATTGGAATTGGCAACTTATAAACACGTGTTCACACACGTGAGCTAATGTCGTAGCAATATCTGTCTGTCTGTCCGTGTGTGTGTGTGTGTGTGTTTACCTGGTAACTCAAAAACGCCGAAATGGATAAAAGTCAGATTTGATAGACAGGTACCACATACTAATTGTAAAAGCTGGTAAGATTTGGTCAGTGTGGCTTGCATATTAATGAAGTTATGAGCTATAATTTTTTCACACAATGGTTTTCTATGGAGACAGTAGTGACAGTATCGATATATATCAAGAACTACTGCACATAATTTCATAAAATGTTTCACAGATGACAATCTCAGAACATTATAATGATACAGTGAGTGTCATGTCAATTTCTGTCTGCTCATTTGCATATTTAATGAACTTTTATAAGAGGTGATAAAACCCCAAAATTCCTGCACCACATTTGATTTTACCTGCTACAAACATTGATCTGATTAATATCTAACAGTACTGAGAAGCATTTGGTCGTATCAAGTTAAGAAACAGCTCATTTGCATATTTTATGAAGTTTTGTAATTAGCCATTTAATTCCAAAATAATTGCACCAGATTTGATGAAATCTGCTGACGATACTGATAAGAGAGATATTTGACGGTGTGAAAAAGCATTAAGTAGTTTGAAGTTTAACTAAGGGTTCATTTACATATCTAATGAACTTTCTAATTACTAATAACTCTAAAATTATAGCACGACATTTGATGAAACTTTCTACTGATATTTATCTATTAAATGTTTAATTGTCCCATTAAGCACTTAGCAGAATAAAGTTAATAAACAACTCATTTGCAAATTTAATAAAGCTCATAATTAATCATATAACTACAAAATAACTGCACTACATTGATGAAAACAGATATCCGACAGTGTTGTAAAGCATTTAGTAGTTTGAAGTTAATTAAGCGTTCATTTCACATTTAATGGACTTTGTAATTAATTATATAACTCTGAATTTGTGGCACCAAATTTCGTAAAACGCACTACAGATATTGATCGGATATCTAATTGTACCATGAAGCGTCGAGCAGTGTCAAGTTAATAAATAGTTCATTTGCATATTTTATGAAATTTTTTAATTGATCATACAACTCCGAAGTAACTGCACCAAATTTGATGAACTCTGCTGCAGATACTGATCCTACAGATATCTGACTATGTTTGAAATTGTTTACACAAAAGGACGCTCATTATGCAAAGAGATGCCGTACGAGTTGCTTAAACTGAGAACTCCAGAGATTGCGCTGTTTTGCATGTTTTTTTTTAATGAAAAAATATGAAATAGGAATGCTCTGCAGCATTCCATTTCAGTAAATACCTTATCAATGCATAATGACTCGATATTTTTCAAATTCATGTTTCCGGAGCAATTTCAGTCAGAAATTGTGTATGGCCAATTAGAAAGTCGGCCCAGGGGACGTCGATGGTGATTTGAATATCACTGTCAATCAAAACTTGTGCAAAGTAAGACACGAGTCAGCTGGATGTGTACCTAATGTCGATTAGCATTCGCCTTATCTGCTAACGGTGACTAAAAATAAATAAAATATGTGTCAAGATTTCCAGTGTCGAAAGACGTGTGCAATTGTTTCTTCACAGTTCTCATACTTTTTACCTACCCGCCACATTTCTTGGGATAAAATGGTGATCAGACTACATTCAAGTCAATTACATCTTGGGTAACCGTGAAGAAGAAAATGTATTATCGGGTACTCTCTTTTTGGAAATTTTGGTGTCCCTGAAAAGGGCAATTTGGTTTGGTTTCGTGGCTTCTACCCTACACCAAACGATGGCAAAAGTGTACGGTACGCGGGGGAAAATTTGGATATAACGATCGGCGAGAGAATTCACGCAAAATGGCATATCAATTTTCTTCTTTTGACGAGTACGTCATCGGCCTGCATCAGATGATGTTTTCGGACCAAATGTCGCCCATCACGCCCAGTGTGTATCCGATCCAGGATGTCCCAATACTTCCGACTGAGTCGGAGTCGGACAGACGCGTTGTCATTGCCAAACTAATGATGCTAAACTCAAAACGACAAATCAAGAAATGTTCAATACCCCGGCACAGAGGTGTGAAGCGGTACGGTATCCGTGTAGTGTGGTTTGTACCTCCATGAGTCTCCTAATAAACCAAATGTTTATTTGACTTCGTCTGTTTTGTTCCGTCGTAACTCCTAGCGTACTACGTATCCATGTGTGCATGTGCCATCATATAGATAACCAACGCGATGCAGTTCCTATCTGCAGATCGGTCAAAGTTTACTATGTCAGTGAAATTTACGAGATTTCCTCTCAGAGTTTTGGAAATGCATCTGATTTTTTACTTTTTTGATTAAAACCCAAACGAACCCTCGCAACTCAAATTGGCAAATAATGTAATACACGATAATCTTCATGATCTTGGCTCGCTTTCTGACTTTCGACCGCCATCTTGGCCAAATACGTTTAACGTTGGCTGGTTGAGTACGTCGCGATCACAGTTCAAGCTTCAGAAAATATCCATTTTATCTTATTTCGACATCGATGTTTCGAAATTTAATACAAAAACACGTACTTCTAAGAATTTGAGACATTGGAGCGATGCAGATCGGTTTTTTGCATACCAGTATATTGACTTGTATAGTGGTAATTTAGTTGGTCGCAGACACTGTCCGCATCGGGGTCCGCATCTGGTGCCAAGCGACACACTACTGCAATCGGTGAAATCGGTTTTCACCACGTAAGGTGAAAACACATCACGCCAAAATGTACATATTCCAACGCGCCCATCGACTTTCGACGTGAATAGTTCATGTTTGTAAATCTAATAATACAGCGGCGTTTGACAGAAAACAATGAAAACGATACTATGTTGACAGGCTGGAGCACCCGCTAATCCCCGAACCTCGGATTGAGAACGGCGGCTTTAACTTGTGAATGAAGACAGCTTAGCAAATTACTACTCATAGTTTTTTAATAATGTCATTTCGTAGTCACATTTGATGCCGTTGACACTTGTGATTATTGAGGCTTAGCAAAACGAAACCAAAGAAATCGTTTTGACTTGCAAGGATAGCATCTCTCGTTCCCCTTGAAACCTAAAGTCTATCACTTTACTTTATATATTCCCTTTTCAACTCTTTTCGACACAATAATGAATATACAGTGAGTAGCTTTTCCACAATCCATTTTCATACCTAGTACTAATTTCCACGCTACATTCATTTAACGCACACTTTCATTTTAAATATCAGATTTGAATAGAGAGCTCCAGATGTTAACACTGTAGTGATGCTTGACCTAGCAAATCCAGATTAACTGTAAATCGTTGGCTGTGGCCTTTTCACATTTAAAGTGTATTCATTATTATATCATACCAGTATATTGATAGTGCAAAAAACAGCGATCTGATAGGTCGAGACGCGAAAAGAACCGTGGTATATTGGCGATATAGCACGGCTGGCATACGCGCGAGCTCTCAATTTGAGGAAAAATCCATTTATGACGTTCCACGCCAGAATTTCAATATACTGTTATGATATAATAACAATGAATCACACCCAGCGACGGTATATCGATTTTCACCAGTTCACTTCATTTATGCACTCGCGCTCGTGCATATGTCGTGAACTGGTCAAAATCTCGTGGTATACTATCGCTGGGTGTGCTTTATTGCTCAAATGAACAAGGTCATTGCTAAATATCAAAATGCATACATACTAGTACACAACAACTCAGAGTCATGAACGTGACCCTTTTGTAATTTTCCCAGGAGTCAGGTTTTGTGATTCGTGTGCGAATTGTCGTAATTTCTCTTTTAAATGAAATTTAGTTATTTATAACAGTGACTAACTGAAAGAGAAGTTACAACCACCGTGTTCAAGGGTAACACTCTCACATACTCTAATGAATGCTGCCTTACCTCTGTTCACATTTTCACTTGACGTAGATGTCGGTAAAACTCCGGCGCAAATAGCGATGAATGTATCTGGCCAGTAGACTATTTTATCTACGAGTATCGTAAAATCAATTACAGGTGTATCTAATTGTGCGACAACGTTTCCGCTCATCCACTCGAACTGGTCATCTTTGGGTTGAAGTATTTGTTCACCGTCTAATGAAAGGCCAAGAATGCCAAACTCGTTTGTGTAGACGACTGATAGGACACCTCCACTGTTTTCAATCACCTTCCAACTAGCTGACACATCTTCTCGCAAAACAAGCATATTCTCGACGTTTACACCAATAATTTGGTGCCCATACCACGCAACACGAATCACACAACAACTGTTTGGTACCGAATCCCAACCGTCAGTAAGCATCGATGTTTTGATCTGAAGTCCGTTTGTTACACTCACTCCAAGCAACACACCATGGCCGACGTCAACATCTTTTGTCGCAAAAGTACCTTGCAAAGGGCCGTATACTACAGATTCAGTCGTGTTTCCAACTGCTAAGTACAAGTCAGATGTCACTAAAATAAGGTCAACATTGTCGGGCAGTACATCATGTCCAGTTGATCGACCTTCTCTGTTGTGGAGCATTCGAGCGTGCACTAGGAAGTGAGATTCATCTAACAGAGGAACTACATAAATAAATAAGTAAATAAATAAATAAATATATAAATAAATAAGTACATAAATAAAAAAAGGAATATATTATATATATAAAAAAATAAATAAATAAATAAATATATATATATATATATATATATATATATATATATATATATATATATATATATATATATATTAACGCAAATTACTTATAAGTAATGATTTATTTGTTGCTTAAGTTTCATGAATCTTGCAATCTTCATCAGGCTATATCACAATACATTAGCCGAAAGCAAATGAAATATATGTTCAAAGTGCTCAACAGAACCAGATGTGGCCAAGTTCACACGATGCTTTCACATAATCTTTACATATGCAATACTATGGATGTTTATCACTGAAATAGAAGTGCACCAGAAAGGACCACATCTAGGTTTGCATTAATATTTAGCCCAACTTCTGCTACACTTCCGTTGTAATTGTCTGTGACGGATACTGAAAATTTATACAGCGTGTTCATTCCTCGTAAAGTCGTAGGACCTTGCATCAATACAGTGACAGTCGATGATGTATTTGAGAAAGGTGTTTTGAATTTACAAGATTCTAAAAGTTCAAGAAAGCTTGTCGGTAGTAACAATTTATGCGAATCTCTGTACAGTAAATCATGTACATGAATGAATTCGATGTAAGTATGGACGACGTCCAAATATTATAAATTGTCAGCGATATGAAAATCAAATGCACACCAGTGACACACGCGCACAGGTGGAGAAGGTATTATCATCTACATTTAATATAAAAATAGTTATGCAATCTGAATATTATTAATAAAAACAGACTATGCTGTACACGCCGTAAACTGATGTGTCAAGTGTAATACAGGGCGTTCTGTGACTTTTCAATATACTACAAAGAGAAAATCAAATTTAACCATGTTGAATCCGTTAAGCGATTAATGTTTTTCAAGTAATGCAGAATAGAAAGAAAGCTAAATTCTGATCAAATCAAATTACCAGTCTGATTTATAAATAAAATTGATATTTTATAATCATGATATTATATACTTTGCGTTGATAATAAATGCATTCTCCGCCTATGACAGCTGAGGTGAAACAGTGACATCTTAATATTTGTACACATCAGTTTCAAGCGTATCAATGCTGTTTTTAAATATCAGAAAAGTCACAGCATTTAGGAACAGGGAAACATGTTCTTTGTCAGGAACTACATGCACGATACATAAAAAAGAGTTAAATGTTAAAATCTGTTTGGTACATGTTGCTCACTAGCGTGGGGGAAAATGAAGTACAAAAGGCATTTTTGCCGAAGAACCCTGAAAAACGAAGTGGAAGAAAAAATAAATAACAAACTTAGTCAACTTGAAACAATCTTGCCCGTTGAACGGATTATTTCCATTAGCCTTACCTTTCAAATTCCTCCAATTTTTGGGAACTATTGCATCTTCAGCATCTACCATGAATGTCGCAGCATTGAAAACCATGAGCATCAGAGCTGAGATAACGTGCATGATTTATGTCTGTTTGTAATTACGAAGGAAATATAAGTACGGTAAATCAATAACAACACCAACATGTGTGATATGATTTTGCAAATAAATTATTTTTGACTTCTGATGAAAATATGTACTATCTGTGAGTGTATAGCAGAAAGATATATAAATTCCATAAGTCGAACAAATGAGAAATAATTGCTGAGGAATTGAAGGTACGGTATTGTGCGTTATTTTAAGCACAAACTTGTAAGAAGTCATTTGTTTTCAGGTAAAAGCTGCGATAAAAGGAACAATATACAAAAATATCTGCAGCAGTACCGTTCCGAATGATTGCTGCACATACCATAATAATTAGATGCCTGCTGTGATTATATTACAGCCTTGAAAACGTCTGCTACAAATCATGAAACATTGACAACTTACGTGTAGTAGATTATTCGTCACACACACACGAACTTTTCGCTGCAATTTTATATTGCTACACTCTTCGCTTACTTAAACACAGTACTCATGGAAACGGCTAACATTTCTATATATACAGTGAATTAAGTACCGCTCTCTCGTACTTATAAGGTGTTATTATCCTAGAAGGCCAATCAAACCAAATATTTGTTCGCCACTGGTTGCAATTTGGTAGCACCAGATGTTAAAATTTAGACTAAGGTATGGTGTTGTATCATTATTATGATGAAAAATGAGTAGCTAGTAGACAGCTGTTTTCTTTGTTTCTGGGGAATTAGGCGTGACTCTGTGGCGCTGGAAGCTTTACTCGTCTTACGCCGTGAGGGAAAGGAACGACTCAGAACAATATTGAAGAACAACTTATTGAAGTTACACACTTTAACATCCAAATAGTGAACGTACTAGTAAGAACAAGTATAAAATACACGACGATCTAGTCAAGTTAAATGGCCACATGCGATAAAAATCCCGGAGACTCAGATATAGGATTTCATGATGTATGTACAGAGCTAATAAAACTCAATTTACTATAAAGTGAAACCACTGTTGAGCGTTAGAAATTATAAAATGTGTAACCACATAAAGACCATTTCATTACAGTGTTGTCAAAACGAACACACTGAGCTATCAGAGGTGTCAATGTTGCTTTCGCGCTACTTCAGTTGATGATATTTAGCAGTATACGTAGTGGATAACAAATCAGGAGGGATATAAACCGTATTGTAATCAGAATCTCATTCGTTGAGCCTGTTATGTCAATCCACAAAGACTACAATGAAACAAAGTGTGGTATTATCCCGTTGACCACCGTTTGTCCTTTTTAGTCCCCGAAGAGGAAGTAAAGGAGACTTGTGGTTTGGGCTGCGTCCTTTCATTCGTCTGTCCGTGGGTCGGTTGGTCGGTCTGTCCGTGCATCTACGCAGATATCTCAAACATGCCAGGGCCAATTCCTTTTAGTCTTGGTACAGAAACAACACACTATAAATACATATGCATGTCTATTGTTTTGGATGAGGCACTCATATTAAGTGCTAATTTGAAAAATAAGTGATTTTTGAAAATGAGCTATGAATCTATGTGCATGTGTTGGTCACACAAAGCTTTTGTAGTACACAAAGACATTTGTTAGTATTGTGCCAATTAATTGCTAATTTGCATATTTCATGATTTTTCATAATTCCAGTAATATGTTAGGAAATACCAACTCGAATTTGATGAAACTTTATAGAACTGTTCATTCACCAGAGCTCTAACTGTGTGCAAAGACATTTAGCAGGATCATCTAAATTAATTTTTTATTTACATATTTTATGAATTTTCGCAATTAGTCTGCGTTCACAAAATGGTTAGGGGTGCTGGAGGAATTCAGGGGGATTCGAAATTTTGGGGGGTAGTAGAGGGGTGGGACTTGAAAATTTTGCCCTGCCTGTAGGTAGGGGGACTTGAAAATTGTTGGGTTCCCTTTTATGTTTTACATTTTCCAATTCCAAGTTTTTGTAGGTAATTCAATGAAAATGAATACTATTTTTATGTCATCCAATTGTTGTAATGTTAGTAATCATTTAACAAAATCTAGAACCATTTTGTCTCGTTTCATGACTTTTGTCTCGAAAAAATCTAAATGTGTGATTTGTTATAAAAAACCAAACGTGCCTAATAACTGGGCAGCAGCTGCAACAGTTGATGATTTTTGCAATATTCCTACGTAATATATCAACTACAATTTCTCGCTGTCTCCCTACAGCATAGTCAAACACATAATATAAGTTTGTCGACAAAGCCTGTATATATAAATATGTATTGGGTCATAATTTAATCAGTGACGGTCAGTTGTCAGTGATACAAATGCATGGTACACATACACTAGGCTGTGATAGCATGCTGAATACTCGACAGTTCAACATGCTGTAGGGAGTAGAACAAGAACACAGTTGTATAAACTTAACAAAAATATTGTCAAAATTATCAAAGTTAATACAGCTAGTCTGCCTACGGGCAGTGTCACAATTATATACTGCCCTGCTACTGCAGTATTACTGTCACTGCATACCTGAACAGTGATAGAGAACAGTGATGTACATGGTAGTTGAAGAAGAGTTTATGTCAAATGACGCTCATGACAGTGAAACATACTTGTACACAAGATTAGGCCAGAGAGCAACACATGGAAAACCAGGAGACTTTCTGGCATATGAGAATAATATTAAAGAAAAAAGATGGGGTCACCATATTCATTTTTTTAAATTTTCATGTTCACGTCAAAAGTAAAACTTTGAACAGTAAAGACAGCCCTCCCCCCCTAGTCGTTATTTGTGAACGCAGCCTTAGGATTTTCTGTTATGGAACATCAATTCAAATTTGACTAAACTTGGTACATATGTTAACACACCTTACCACATGCACAAGCCAAGTTTGTCGTCTCCGAATAAAAAATACGGGATTTATTCTCTGGTCGTTCTACGTCACAACAACCCGCGTCTATGTCATCAATTTTGGTGCGTCGGACCTTTTTTGTCGATCTTCGGTGTGCTTGTAAATATGTAAACAAACAACATGGCGGCCGATGTTTCTCCCACGATCAAAAGTCATGTAAAGAAATCGATATTTTCACAGACTACGACATTAATAATCCGAACATTGTAAACACAAGAGTGTACCGCCTGTATATTCCGAAGGAATTACGTGAATAATTTGCGGAAACAACGAACTCGAAGCTGGTCGCGTATACCGTGGGTTCCGTAAGCATTGCAACAGGGCCGGGTCAGGCGCGGCGTTTACAGTGTTCGCGCCGTCGAGATTCAGTCGATATTTGTTCCCGAAAAATAGCGTATCTTCGTCTGTGATAAATTTCTAGGACTATGCTATCTTTGAAATAGAGTATAACTTTGCGGAAGGTAGCCTACGTGTAGACCGAGAGCTGTCATTTTTTCCACACACGAACGAACGTGAGCGCTAACGCACACGACGGACGACTGGAAATGATTGACAACTTGCGCACGGCGTACTGATATTATTCCTAAAGTAGTTCAAAAATTTAAACGCAGAATCGTCATGAAAAACCTTATTTTACTTTGCCAAAAATAACGAATTCTTGGCTTGTGCATGTGATAAGTATATTATTCCCTAATATTTTTCTTTATATAGCTCGGAAAAAAACTCGTGACGTAATGACCGTGTCACAACTCGTCTTCGACACGTGGTGACAGGGTCATTACGTCACTCGTATTTTCCTTCGCTGAACGAAGAAAAATATTAGGGAATAATATCTAAATATCTGTAACTGTATGAAAATTAACAATATCTTGTCATTGATGGTTAATTTGCATATTTAAAGAACTCTCCTAATCAGTGTGATATGTCTAGAAATACTGAAACAAACTGGATGAAACTTGGTACGGATGTTGATCTTATAGTGTTGTAATTCCATGCAAAGGCATTTAGCCTTATCATGTCAATTAAGCGAGTATTTGCATATTTCATGATTTCATAATTAAGCTGATATGTCAAGAATGCTGTATCAAATTTTATGAAACATGATACAGATGTTGATCTTCCAGAACTCAAAAAGTGTATAGCAACATCATGTCAACTGATTATTAATTGACTTCGTTTGTGATCTTTTGTGATATTAGGGTAGCAGCTAAGATTGGCTTTACACACGCAAACAGGTTTTGAAACATGTTGGCATACAATTTTCGTAATCTTTAATTGTGGAGCTGACAAAATATATGTACATGTCTGATGCAGCAATTCATTTTCATAGTGAAAAAACAGTTTAAAGGTAAGTGTCTGCGACAATGGGTCTACCCTTAATCATTCGCTTTTCCGTTGAAGGTTCGAGGGAGAGTGTTTTGGTACGAGCCCACGCATCACTCAAAATTCTTCCTGTATGGCGGCTGAACATAGGGGCCACGACGGCACAAGCAGTCTAAACATAAATGTAAACCCACAATTCCAATTTTAGATAGTGATGGCAGACCATGTCAGCCACGAGTCACCTTGTAATACTAATTTCTTTTTCCAGATAAGTTGACTTCTGACGACTATTGTTCCAAACAACATAGATATCTTTTTATTCAAATGATAAAGTGTGAATTGATTTATCGTCTGCGTTTGTCATCGGGTTTGTGGCCAATTCACATGCATTTGCAGGAATCGGCTTTCTCTTTTTAGTTTGATCAACAGCGTGTCTAATACCAATGATACAACCAAGTCAAAGCTGTTGCTCAGTTTCCATTAAAAATCAAAATTCGGGGGAAATTAAATGCTTTACAATCGTTAACAACGCCCATTCGTGTGGAAAAAAAGCGGCCTGTGACGTTCAGGCGTGTGTATTGAAATAAGCCATCCTGCAGCCAATGCTATAAACGCTAGCTTTCCAACAGCGTATTCAACGAAGGTCACCTGACCGCCGGCTTTCTCGGTCTGCAGCCATGCTTCCAATACTGGTGGGTTTTCAGATTGTAGGTTATGCAATGCTCCTTGACAAAATATGACATATTGAATAACTATTATGTCTCATGCACCATTTTGTCAGATTGGAAATATACGATCTTACAGGGAATTACAATCGATAAGCGCAGGCACGAAAATAAAACTGTCTTCTAAAACTTACCCGAGACAGGGCAATCGGAATTGAAGAAATGACCTTACGTAGGCTAGCTACTGTCTTTTTTCAGTGAAACCATATTAAGAGAAAGTAACAGAAGTTCATCAAAAGGGCGATCGCTTGTCAGCGAAATACTTGTCTGAGAATGATTCCATTTCTAATATCCCTTTTATTTCAAATGCAGCATCACGGACAAACTTTAGGTGCTATGGTGAAAACACTTTGAATTTACATTTGACGAGACATTCGCCAACTGAATACCCTCACGGTCGACAAATAAATTATTGCTCTGGTTTCCCTTAACAAACTGCCCCCTTTTCAGAACAGCATATTTAATATCCAGTAAAGTAGCGGTTACACGTGTATATTTTTAAACCCGAGGATATCCGATTGGTCGCTCTGTAAATATTCCTTATCAGCGATCTAAGCGATCTCACATTTACACGTCAATCAATAAGGTATAAATTTAGTTCGGAGCAAGCGTCCTCAGCGATATTCACTGGACCAGAGAACAATCGCTAGCCCGTATGCAGGGCTACTGTCTACGCTCTTCTTGTTTTCAATCGCGGGGAGGGACTGTGTTTCAATCGACCGATGGAGATGCCTTCGGTGAAGACATTTACAAGAAGAGGAGAATTTTGATGGCCTCACTCTGCTTGATGTCGATATCCATTCAATAAAGATCGACGAGTCGCCGTTGAAGAAAACGAGCAAGTTTATGTTTCCCTTTCCTCTGCCCGATCGTGAATCTTGCACTAAACCATTTTACGGTCGATATGAAGAAACACACAAACGAAACACTATCGTACTCATTAAAATAAACTTCCCTACACCTATTCTAAACGAAACAAACACTATTGTAACACAAACAGTCGGATAGTAACGTGGCGATAACAATTCAGATGCAGAACGGACTCGACTGGTCCATATCGATGCCCAGACTTCCATTATAGCAACCATGGACCGGAGGCCCAAACGGTGTCTAATATCGCCTCAGTGTCCAGATATCTTGTCATGAAAGACTGAGTAATTGCTGATAGTTGTTCAAAATATTCAAATTTTCGCTCAAATTTTCCTTAGTGAAATTTTCAACCATTTTCTTACCAAAATCAAATTAAAAAATGAGGGGTCACCGTAAAAATGTGGTCCTTACCACGCGCTACAATAAGAAGAATTAAGTTTTTTTCTTTTTTTCAAGAACTACAACCTTGAAGGTCTCTTTCACTCCAACAGCCTGAAAATGGGCCCCGATTAAGGCAGACCAGAAAAAGTATAACATGACGTCAAAACAAATCCAAAAATCCAAACCATTCAAGGTAAACAAATGACCCGGTCGCATAAACAAAAATGACAATTTCAGAAAGATAAGACCATTTTGAACCCCTTACATTAGAAATACGTGGTGGTATCAGTTAAAACAAAGTATAAATATTTGTCTCTGTGGCGCATTCTACGCAAGCTTACAGCCCAAATGCGCTTAGAAGTACACTAAGGGAATATTCTAAAAATAACCATTGCCGGTGAGGTGGATGGAATGACTAACCTAACACTACACGCTTCCCTTTTATCTGAGACCATAGTACCAGTTAATTATACGGATGACCATTTGATAAAATGCAGATTTGTGATCCGAACTGTATTTGAATATTTTTTTTATATCCACAAAGTTTCAAAATTTCTTTCTAATGTGATCCTTATTTTCTGATTTAGAACAGTTGTTCTAGTACAGCCGAAAAAGGAATGAATCATTCAAATCATGGGGAAAAATAATGCAACATTATTGACACCGTAGTAGTAATTCTTAAACCTTTACCAGGCTATATTGTTTTTATCGTTTATTGCCTAATTCGTATACCGGTATCACTGTCAATGTCAGCAAACATCTCTCGTTTGTATATCATGACAATCAATGCTGTTGGTTATACTCTAGTCTTGTAAAATGGAGAGGGGGGGGGGGCGTATCGTATTTAAATTAACGCCAGTATAGTGCCAAATCGGCAAGTTCAAACGACTGTACTCGCTTAAAGTTCACGAAAAGAACACAAAATCTCTCACCGAAAAAATGTCGACCTGAAGGATTTGGCCATACTTTTAAATGCAGATAAATTCATTTCTTTTCTCAATGAATCTGTATCTTTTCCATCAATTATCAGTTTATGGAAAAATACGGCAGGTTTCCCTGTTATTTTGCTCTGGGATGAAAACCTTCATTTTCGGATACCTTATTGGATCACAAATGTAACCATCTTCTCGAAAATCACGCCGACGGACTGGTTACTTGCATCGTCTTGTAGACATATTCCCTGTTTTAGATGGTGAAATAGGCCAGGGTGTCCAGAGCGTATCTGTTTATGGACAACGTAATTTATACATCGCCGCTGTCACGGTGCTTATCTAGCCCCAGTGACGTATAGCGATGACCACATACCACTGATTACATATACCAAATGATCTAGGAGCGATGAAGGTAAGAAATAACAATGCCTTGCTGACGATATACCAAACATTTTTCCCGTACATGAAGATCGAACCTCGTTTTAGTAAAGTTAAGCGTGTTCTGTGCATGAGATCTCCGCTCCGTTATTAGAAAGCAATCGTCTCTTTCACTTTGGTCGACAGAGGCGCTGCCCATATTAGGTGAGTGACAAATCAGCAGTATTTGATTAAATTATATTGTTATTATGGCAGAATCGTTCTGGAGACCGTGTTTCTCAACCTTTGGCCTCAGAACACGGCCGACTTTTTCAAGGCGCATCGAGTAAGCCGTTCGTAGGCGTAATATTAGAGAGGATGGTTAAATTTTTGATCCAACAAGGTGTACGAAAGTGTAATTCTGAATGTTTTAAGCGCCCGACCGGGTGAAAAATCGAGTCGTGTATATATTGAATGGTTCTGTTTCATACCTTCGGACATTTTAGTTACAGTGGAGGGCAGAGCAACGAGTGCGCAATCAATAGATCGAGCAGACGATCGATCGAGCAGACTACGCAGACTACGCATGTAACCCAAGAGTGTCTGTACGTACACCCCTCTCAGACGTTTCACATGAAAACAGAACACAAATCACCGCGTTCACCCCACTCAAACATTCACGAATCATAGACATGAACCAAAATCTAGCCTACTATTTTTCCCCCTACTGATAGTAAGAAAAAATTTCTGCCATCCCGCCCGCCAAAAATCCGACGTGTGTTGTGTCGGTGCCCGCAGCTGCACATACATAGACGACATCCTGAACAGATATTCCGGAACGTCAAATTTTTACAATTCTTTTCTCTTCTGCCGCTTACGGGGGACTCATTTAAAAGCTCTTGGGGTAAGAAAAACCACATCATCGTCTTACTTGTTCGAAAATTCAATGGCGGCCATTTTGAATTTTACATGGGCTTATTTGTAAATTTCAGGTATTCAAGCTCTGGTAGCAAATCTTGCACGCTGACCCATGGTTTCCATTCCTGATTTGATAAGAGAACGTACGAGTGAAAGTTTCATTGAGGAGAGTTTGAGCAAAAGTTTTAGTCTTTCACTTTCGAGGTGCGCACTACAGTAAATAATTGTTGATTTTAGAAGACTCAACCCCCTCCCCCCAAGAAAAACACCATAAAAGGCGACATTTCCTAATTTGAAAGTTTAGCTGTGCAAGCGCAAATGAGAAACTAGGATAGTTCAAGGCTTCTCGAACCGGAAGTTTAGACACCAGACTCTCTATCAGCGTCTCACATCTGCCAGATACAATCTTTGAGTCAGTCCCGTTAATCCTGTCAGTGTTGTGTTACAGGACGCTACAGTCTAAACAATCCAGCGGCCACTGTAATGTGTCCGATATTTAAGTTGTCTGTACAATAATCTCCCGTCTGGAAGTGTCATTCAGGGGATTTGTAGCACCTTTTAGGAGATTTTCCCACTTGTACGGTCTCTGGATTGTCGTTCGTCTCGGATTTCGTCAAAATACTCTTGGAGCCGGATGTAGGAAATCAGCACAGAATGGCGTATGTGTCCGTGGTAGTGATGTTACCGCTGTTTGTCTTGTCAACACTTTGCGAGGCACAAGAACTCAGCCCGAACGGAACTCATGTTTGTATAAGAGAAAGGTGAGAGAGAGATGTGAATATTACTTTTAGCGACAGTTAGTTTAAAAAATGGTGTGATTTTGTCACGTAATCTCGCTTCGTACAGAGAAAAACTCAACGTTCTTGAATACATCTATGTAGATCGTAGCATATTAGTATGTATTTGACGTTTACGGATAATCAGCAGGAAACCATTTGTCTTCCGTTTGAGGCGTTTCTTGTAAACGTGGCCTTCAAGATTTCGAGGACTTTGGGAAGGAACACACACAAATGTTCGTCATATGTATGTGTGTGTGTGTGTGAGAGAGAGAGAGAGAGAGAGAGAGAGAGAGAGAGAGAGAGAGAGAGAGAGACAATAGTGCGCATGTGTGCAGTAATTAAAATTCGTAATTTGTAAGACGTTTTTCTTTACATAAATAATTGTTTTCGCTCACTCAGGGAAGAATTGTCAATCCATGCTTCACGAAATATTTATTAGATGTTAATTGTGGTGAAAATAGAATAATTGTGGTGGATATGCAGTGTTAGTACAGCATATGAAACACAAGCCCTTGTTTTAAAGATACAAATGTGACATTTAGGCCTTTATGATTGATGCGTCTATCCGTTCAAAGGTTACAAGAAGCGTGTTATATTACAAACTAAAATTTTAAAACATTGCACTTTATTGCATGTCACAAACACACGGCTGGGCTGCCAACAAATCGGTAAACTTGTGCTAATAAAATGGAAAATTGATACAGTTAAAATAAAGTGGTGCCTAGACCATTGCTTTTTTATTTGTTTACATTGAATTTCCGTTTCATTTGTCAGTCAGGTCTAATCATAAACGATTGCACATGTGCACAAGAATGATGATAGTAATGTCATTTATCTTGAATTATGACGCACCTTGAAATGGACTTTTTAAAACTAGATAAGACATCTTTGTCGAGAGAAAATTCAAAAGATTCCCTTTCATTATAAAGGAGAAAGAAAGAAAGCGTCAACAATTACGTGTACGATTAGACAAGCAACGTATCATGCGATATTTGAAGTTCAAAATGGCCACCTTCCTTTTCATATAGTCCTTCGGGAAAATACTGTTTTTTTTCAGTTTTAAAGACAAGACAGTAAACAAATAATTTTACTCAGCACATTTAACACGATTGGAACTAATTTGGGATAATTGGATGGTGAAGTAATGTCGATTTAATTTACGAATGTTATCTCATCTGCTTTTCTTTTTATATCACGCACTTGTTTTTAAGAGTTATTTGTAATTTTGCAATATTCAGCTATAGAGCACCTTACACTTTTGAGAAATTGAAAAACTATGAAAATCCAATTATCCTTTATTAGTTCCAATCGTGTTATTTGTAAACAAGTCCTCGCAAGGTGTAGTTGAAAGTCAGAATAGGACTATGCATAGGAGCGTTCCATCTCAATTTGATTATTTAATACCTCAAAAACGTTTGCTTCCTTTTGAATCAGTTGATTATTTTGATAAGGAGTTATTTTTAAGTAACTTCCACTTCGTGATTTGATGTGTGTTTTGTAGGTTTGTGGAGTACGCCATCACAGTACAAAACAAAGGCTGGCAGCCCTACACAACACAGTGTGAATACAAGTATGGCACCTACAACTGTACCAAATACAGGTAATTTATTGTCTCATTTGAAAATATCGACTCCAGTCGTAGAAAAAAACTATTTCTTTTATGGGTCAAAGTTTATATCCTGCATCTCGGCAGTTTCTTCGACTGAACGAAATCATAATAAAGCGAGTCAACGTTAAAATATTATGTTGAAAACGTGCAGGATAACAACACCATGCCAGACAGTACACAAAGGACGTTTACCAAAGGAAGTTTATTACGAAATAACCTGATGTTAGGTACTTCCGGTCCTCAAACTGACTCAATTCGAGCGTTTGTTTATACAATCTGTCTGAACAAGTCATCTTGAAGGGAGACGGTCGTCGGAACTGCGCATGTGAGACTTTCTTGTTTACAAACAGTGTATTTCATTACATGGCATCTAGATGCATCACGTCAACATAGCTGTAACATTTAAATTTTACGTAGTCATTGTTAACAAACATATTTCAAATTTCATCAATCGCCAACGTACCCAAGATATAGTGTTTACATCGGTCATAGGGGTCCCCGGCAACCTCTGTGCAGAGTTCCGACGACCGCCTACCTTTAAAGTGAACCACTGAAGGAAAAGACACGCAGAAGAATGAATATTAATAAGTGACGTTGCTTTCTGTTTGATAGTCTTTTGCTCCCGGTGATACTCCTGACCTTCCTCTGACGTTGCCTATATCTCTCTGCCTTGTTTGTTTGTTTGTTTGTTTGTTTGTCTCGTGCGTATGTCTGTCCTAAAGAATCGTGACTCAGCTAGCCTACAGCAAAGCTTACAAGAAAGTCAGCGAACCTCAGTGCTGCCATGGCTGGAAACAGAAAGCAGGCGAAACGGAATGTCGACAACGTGAGTTGAAAATCGCAGCAAAATTCAATGCCACCCACGGCATCATACCACCTTCATTTTCAATACGTAGGGTGGTTGACCTTTCACTGGACTGGTCACGTGACTTGTGCAAGGTTGTCATAACACATGAGAACGAGAAGGTATAAAATTGCAGGAAGACCCTGAAAATGTGAAATACTGCACGCTAACGGAAATGTAGGTCTCTGCAATAAATATCAAAGGTCAAATGAGGTCGCAACTATAATCTCTTTCGTTTACTAGATTTCGAATTTTACTGTTAAGAGCGAGTTTTATGATTGTCAACTAGTACACAGCTAGTCTGATTGTCCCTTTCATCCTGCCAAAATATGGAAATGAACACATAAGTTCATACAAATTGTTGCCTAAATACGGGTTTCCAACAGCCTGACGTCATGACATGTATTCAGGACGTAATGTTTTTATTAAATATAAAGCAGACGACGGTCTGCTGCTGTAGATGTGGAAAAAACTCCTTACGCATTTAACTTTTCACAATTATGAATAAAATAAGGAAGGTGACGTCATGGACAACAAAATTTTGAATCAGAAACTGTCTTAAAAGACCAACGAACAATGGTAAACTCACTGGAGCAATTGCCGAAAACATTATCGCCCATAAAGCTGACATTTGTTCAAATCAGAGCATAAAATGGCGTTATTACTTTCAACAGATAATCGTATTACGGTCCGTACAATGGTAATCGGACACGCACATTCCCGGATGTCCCAATACAGTACAATACAACTGCACTGATTAAATGTGCAGATCGATGCCTATTAGCACAAACATAATTCTACATTATTTTAATTATTATTATTAATTGTACGTTTTTTTAGCCATATGTAACCCTCCCTGTATGCATGGCGCATGTGCAACCGACGATAGAGGGGCTACTATGTGTGTCTGCGAGCCTGGATACTACGGAACTAACTGTCAAACAGGTAAATGAAGAGAGAGAGAGAGAGAGAGAGAGAGAGAGAGAGAGAGAGAGAGAGAGAGAGAGATCATTGAAAGCAAACAGGTAGGAAAAATAGAAGCCAATTAACAAATAGGGGTGAAATGCGGATGAGAAACTACTGGCAAAAGACAGAAAATGTTAAATCTCGCAGGTGATCGTTGTGAACTTTGCTATACTGTACGCCAACTTTTTATGTCAATGTCTGTTTTGCATATTTGTTTGGTAGCTTCCACAAATTATGTCATCGGCGTCGTTATCTCTGCTGTACCGGTGTCCGTGGCTTGGAGCATGTACCGTCACTGGTCGGAGAGACTGTTGTTTCATCAACCACCCTGTATGGGGATAACGTCGCTCTTCTTTGGCCTTTTTTCATGAATTTTCTCTGATATGAAAGTAGTTTGTATCGTTTGACTTTTTGAAACATTTTGAAATACCGGTCAACCTCAACTCTGCTTGCAACCAGACAAGATTATAATTTCAGCGAAACATTTACGGTCTGTACTTAAAAATCAAGTTTCCTGCACAACTGTTACCATGTTTGTCTCGACATTCACTGTTACAAAAGTTTGGACCTAATGCAAGCTTTTTGCGATGAAATCTTTTAATTAATTAGCAGTGCCATTATATGGACAAGGGTTGTAGCTTTCCTTACATTGTAGCAGTGTTTATTTGTCATGGGAAAGGAAGTCGGAGAGCTGATGATGAGACCACAGCACTTGAATGTGTACAAAACTGTGTTTGTGATATTCAAATTGGATGTTGGAACATAGGTTGAAACTTAATGACAACAAAACAGAAGTTGTGATTTTTGGTACCAAACAACAGCTCGCCAAATTAACCTGTGACTATGTTCAAATTGGTAATGACGAAATCAAAATTGTTAACAAGGTTCGTAATTTAGGAGGATATCTTGATTCGACCTTGTCGATGGAGCACCATGTCAACCAGATTTGTAAAAAAGCCAGTCACAGCTTATACAACCTCCGACGTATTCGTCATTATTTGAATCAAGACACTACTGAAATTCTTGTTCACGCTCTCATTAGCTCCCACCTCGACTACGCCAATTCAATCTTATATGGCATGCCAAATCAGCATTTTAATAAATTACAGCGTGTCCAAATGATGCAGCAAGAGTGGTAACGCATCTGAGAAAGTATGATGGTGTGACTGACTCACTGATCCAACTACACTGGCTTCCAGTAAAGGCCAGGGTTAATTTCAAAATTATCTTGCAGGTCTTTAAGGCTCTAAATGGTATGGCACCACAGTATATTTGTGACTTGGTAGAAAAAGTCAGCGTTAATAGGTATAATCTGCGGATAAATTTCGGTATGAATCTCGTAGTACCAAGATCTTTCAACAAGTATAATGATCGTGCATTTGCAGTCTGTGGTCCAAGGTTATGGAACTCACTCCCACTTGAATTAAAGTGCATGACGAAATTCAACCTTTTAAATCAAAGTTAAAAACTTTTCTTTTTAAACAATTTTATCAACTGCACTGATTAATTTTTAATATTATTGGACATTTTATGAGATTTTTGTTTAAATCTTGTTTTGTATTTTTATTGAATGCAATACTTTTTATTGTTTTTACTTGATGTAAAGCGCTTTTGAATATTTTATTGTAGAAAAAGCGCTATAGAAATATATTAAACATTAAACAAACATTAAGTCGGAAAGAAAAAAAAAATGTCGGAAAAGGAAAAAAATGCCCAGAGGTCACAAACAAAATAATCTGTTTGGGGTCAGCAAAGCGGGAATGTTTGACACTTTTGCAGTTTGTACAGTTGTCAGTCTGTACACTGAGTGACTTTATGCAAGTATTCCAAGTTTTACTGCTCCGTGATATCACAGAGCAGTAAAAAATTAGCGACTTTGTCCCTTAAGGTAGCATGTACCTCGAAAGTGAAAGACTTGAACATTCGTTTAAACTTTTCTCAAAGAATCTTTCAACTATTCTCTTTCGAAATCGAGAATAAAATCGGGGGGGGGGGGTCATCGCGCAAATTTTGCTACCGGGGAAACAGATTACTCAAGATTTACCGAATTTGAAAAATTCAAAATGGCTGCCATCCCTGTGTTAACTTTATGGGGAAAAATAATTTTTTTGAGTTTCGAAAAATTAATATGGTGAAAAGTTTTCTTAAGCCAAGAGCTTTAAAATGAACCCCCACAAGTAGTATATCAGAAAAGAATTGAAAAAGTTTGAAAGACCGAGTATCCGTCCCAGAGGAGTGTCCTACCTTAAGCATGTTTTGAGTGCATGTCAGCAGAAATGATTCATCGAATGGTACGAAATTGAACAAAGTGACGTCCAAAATCAAGGATTGTATTTCATATTACATTTCACTCTTTTCTTTAGGGACGAACCTTTATATCTTGGGTTGGGCTGGGCGGCATGTCGGCATGCAATTCGGTGTTCCAAAATCTGACAAAAATATTTTTTTTTTGATTTTACATGACATTTTTAGATCATTTTCCCCGAACTTTATGTGCATTTCGACATGCCTTTTTGTGAATAATGTTATCAACAACTACATGTTTGCGGCATTTTTTTTAGATTTACGATAGATTTGTTTTTCCCCTCTTGATTACCCCTTACGAGATGTATTGGTTGATCCCTTAACGCATGTTTGCATAGAATCTCTTCCTGGCAAGTGATGATTGATTCCTGTCTTTATACCGCTCAGACTGTCCCCCAAGACGGTACGGCTCAGGGTGTACTGGTATGTGCAAATGCTCCACTTTGGCAGATGTCTACTGTAGTCTCACCGACGGCACGTGCCAGTGTCCTCATGGTCTCACTGGCGTGACATGTGACACTCCGTGTGACCCGATGCATTATGGACCCAACTGTTCACTCACTTGTGAGTGCAAAAATGGCGCCGACTGTGATCCATTCCTAGGAAGGTGTCGATGTCGGCCTGGATGGATTGGTTCAGACTGTGGCGCCCCCTGCCCTGACGGACACTACGGCAGCATGTGTGGGGAGACTTGCCGCTGTGAGAATAACGGATCCTGTGACGCTGTGACCGGCGCGTGCGCATGCAGTGCTGGCTGGACCGGTGAGACTTGTGCCCTACCATGCAACAGCAGCCGGTATGGACCAAACTGTGAGCATCTGTGTCACTGTGATCATGGAGGCACGTGTGACAGATTCACCGGGTGCCAGTGCACCGCTGGTTGGATTGGTGATCACTGCAACACAACTTGCCCTGCTGGTTACTATGGAGATGGATGTAAACAAATGTGTGGTTGCCCGGATACGACGCTGTGTGATCATATCGATGGAAGTTGTCAAGGTAAACTACACAATATTAGTTTCATTGTTTGTGATCCTGTTGATTGGAAAGTCTGATTTTGTCGTCCTCGTTCAAAAACAAATGCGTTAGGGTTTATCTATCATGTCTTTGGGTAATTTATCCAAATCCATTTAAAGGGAAGCAGTCGTCGGAACTTTGCTCACTGGTTGCCGGGCACTCCTACGTCCGATATAAACACTGTATCTATGGTACGTTGACGATTAATGAAAGTTAATAAATGTTTGTTCACAATGAACATCGTAAATTTTAAATGTTGCAGTTATGTTGACATTATGCATCTAGATATCATGCATGAATTACATTGTTTGTAAGCAAGAAAGTCGCGCGTGCGCAGTTCCGACGACCCCTCTCTTGAAATGAAACCAATTCGGAGAAGATGAAAAATAGCGTCGTTATTTATTTATTTGACTTAAGGTTCCAAGACAAGAAATGTGACCTTTTTAATCTAACAATTCTCTAACGGTTAATAAACTCAGAACCCCCGTAAAGTATACATTTTCTAAAAGCCTACATATATGGGAACATTTTGGTAACCACAGTGTCACCATTGTTTACATAACTATCACGTGACAAGATAATTTGCATAACCTTTCAAAAGTCGGTTTTCCCTATGTTTTGTCTCAATACTTCAAAATATCTGACTCAAACTTGCTGGACTGCAAGCTGTCACAATGCTCTTTCAAAATGTGTCTCAGATTTTTATATCTTGCTTAGTTTTTTTGCAGCACAATTTTAAAGAAATCAACTATGGTAAAATTCACTGCTCTGGAAGTTTTTCTGACATAAAAATTGTTTAAGAAGGTTTAAAAAAATTCTGAGACACGTTTTTGAAGATCTTTAAGACAGCTTGCACTCACACAAATTTCAGCCACATATCTCAAAGCATTGAAACAAAAATAGGGAAAACCGAGTTTTGAAAGGTTATGCAAATTACCTGTCAAGTGATAGTTATGTAACCAATGGTGACACTATTGTAACCAAACTGTTCCCCTATACCTAGGCTTTCCGAAAATATGTAATTCACGGGGGTTCTGAGCTTATTAACCACTAGAGAATTGTTAGCTTGGAAATGGTCAATTTCTTGTCTTGGAACCTCAACCTCCTTAGGTGGACAAAAAGTTTGAACGATTGATAACTTAATAGTTTATGTTATTGATTTACATATTGACTAAATGATCGATGGCAATACACGCTGAACAAGTTAAAAATGATACCGTCCTTACTGTATCTCCTTCAGGCCAGAGAAAAACACAATTATTGTTCCTCTGTTTTTGGAACGCCCGCACACGGCTACATATTTCAGTTCATTGCAGAGGCAGCGAGCGATTATAATTTTTTTATCGAACAAACAAAAATCACCAACTAATTACATTATTATTGATGACTGGACTCTAGATTCTATAAACTTTCTATATACTTTCGACAACAATAGAGGCATTATATATACAGGCAGTCTGGACAGAACAAATTCTGAGTATTACCACATTTTCCAACGAGAAAACAATAAAAATGTACAAATATGCAAAACAAAAATGCCCTAAAACAAACACGATCGTAGTATTCCCCTTTTTAACTTCCCCAAGGTGGGTTCTAACATTTGCTCTTATTTATTTTACTTTGACCCAGTGTTTTAGCCTCTTTACAGCTGCAAATAATTGCAATATGGAAGTACACATTTTGCCGCCATTTCACACGTCTTTCTTCTTATTCTTCAGATTGTCCCAACGGTCGTTTCGGTCCAGGTTGTGAGGATCTTTGTCACTGTCCTAATAGCATTAGTTGTGATCCCAAAGATGGTTCCTGCCTCTGTTACCATGGATATACGGGCATTCATTGCAACATAACATGCGACGCGCATCATTTTGGCCCAAACTGCGCCCATTTATGCACATGTCAAAATGGCGCAATCTGCGACCGGGTGTGTGGGAATTGTTCATGTCCTCCAAGATTCCATGGAAGAGACTGCGAGCTCATGTGCGATTGCCACAACAACGCCACATGTGATCACGTGACTGGGGTTTGTCACTGCCCTGCCGGTTGGACAGGGTCTGACTGCAGCGCGGCATGTATACCGGGTTACTATGGAGATGGATGTCGACAACGGTGTCCCTGCCAAAACAACGCAACCTGTGATTCTGAAACCGGACAATGTCTATGTACTGCTGGATGGCAGGGCGATAACTGTACAACACCATGTCCTTCAGGTTACTATGGAGATGGATGCAGTAAAAAATGTGACTGTCAACACAATGCTACCTGTAAAGTCATCGATGGAACGTGTATCTGCAGTCCTGGGTGGCAAGGGGGGAAATGCACAATGCCGTGTCCTTCAGGTTACTATGGACACGGATGCAGCGAGAAATGCGAGTGCCGAAATAACTCTACCTGTGACGTCATCGACGGAACGTGTACGTGCGGTCCCGGCTGGGAAGGGCAACGCTGCTCAGTGCCCTGTCCTCCAGGTTACTATGGACACGGATGCAGTAAGACATGTGAATGTCAATATAATTCTACGTGTGACGTCATCGACGGAAAGTGCACATGCAGTCCTGGATGGCAAGGGGAAAAATGTACAATGCCATGCCCTTCAGGTTACTATGGACACGGATGCAGTGAGAAATGCGAATGCCAACATAACTCTACCTGTGACGTCATTGACGGAACGTGTATGTGCAGTGCGGGGTGGCACGGCCCAATCTGCGAATTTCAATGCGACGTTGGTTTCTATGGCGACAGATGTCAGTACATATGCGACTGCAAAAATAATGCAACTTGCGACCCGGTGAGCGGGAAATGCGCATGCTCTCCTGGTTGGCAAGGAGCACATTGTGAGTCCCCGTGTCCCCAAAATTACCATGGTAACAACTGCGCGCAAACATGTAACTGTTCAATAAACTCGTTGTGCAATCACATAACAGGCGAGTGTCTGTGTTTTCCCGGTTGGCATGGGGACGACTGTAGCTTGCCATGTCAAGAAGGTCACTATGGCAACAGATGTCAACAAGCGTGCAACTGTGAAAATAACAGCACATGCAATGCAATCAGTGGTACGTGTGAGTGTTTGTCAGGCTGGATGGGTGCGCAATGTCAGTTGCCATGTCAACAAGGTTACTACGGTCATGGATGCGAACATAGCTGTGATTGTCACAAAAACGCGAAATGTGACCCGACTGACGGCGGATGTATTTGCAGTCGAGGTTGGCATGGCGATAAATGTGAGTTGATGTGTCCATCTGGTTTCCATGGCGCCGGTTGTGAACATGTTTGCGCGTGCAGTAACAACGCGACTTGTGACCATATCAGCGGGCGATGCCTTTGTACAGCTGGCTGGCGCGGTGCATTCTGTGATTTTCCCTGTCAGTCTGGCTACTATGGTGATGGTTGCAACAATTTATGCTTGTGTGTCAACAACAGCACGTGTGACCACGTATCCGGAAGATGTGAATGCAGCATTGGTTGGCATGGCGATGCGTGTGCCATCCCATGCCTAGCGGGTTACTATGGTGAGAACTGTGAGCAAAGATGTGATTGCAAAAATGGAGCAACGTGTGACAGGAAGGATGGCTGCGTCTGTCCTCCTGGTTGGCAGGGAAACCAGTGTGATGAACCGTGTTTCCATGGCTACTACGGTGATGGTTGTCGTCATCAATGTGCATGTAAAAACAACTCCACGTGTGATGCAGTGGATGGGAGATGCCGATGCACTGACGGCTGGACAGGGGTTGACTGCACCAGCGAGTGTCCTATGGGGCGTTACGGCAGGAACTGTGAGCAGACCTGCCGATGTACCAACGATGCGCTGTGCGACAGATTCAGCGGATGCATTTGTCAGCCAGGGTGGACGGGGGCCTCCTGTAGCGAAACATGCAGAATTGGTTACTATGGAAAAGAGTGTAAACAAATGTGCGAATGCCCTGGCAACGAAACATGTGACCCCTTCATCGGACAATGTGGCGGTAGGCATTTGCTATATATTTCTATGATAAATTGAATGATTTGCATAATGTTCTTCGTATAATATCATGCATATGTTGATCATGTATGTTTGTGGGATACTAGTACATAGAAAGGTTGATAAATATTTTGCGGTATGGAA